>NC_084644.1:7016294-7317231 GCF_019802595.1 Syngnathoides biaculeatus
CCCCCCAAAAAAAAAAAAAAAAAAAAAAAAAAACCAAAAACCACCAAAATAGACTCACCGGTCACATTAGCGCCACGATCTGATGAAATCCAATACCAGAGTATTATGAATACTCAAATACTTTTTTATTATTGTTACAAAGATAGAATAATATGTGAGATCGATTCCCGGTCAATGATGGTGTCGTCCGCCTTTCCACTGAAGCTAGCTGGGATAGGCTCCGGTTCTCCTGTGACCCTTGTGAGGATAAGCGCCTTGGATAATGGATGGATATACATATATGAGAATTTAAAAAATAATAAAAATGCTTTTCACAATGAAGTTCAGCAGTCTGCAAATTATAACCGCAGTAGTAAAAATACTAACTCAAATACCCAAATATGTCTTTGACAGCGTCAAAAAATTAGAATTAACTACAGAGAGTTTATACATTAGTTTTTTAAATGCAAGGGTATTTTTTTTTATTAAGGTGTAATTTTTATGTTTGGGAAATCTACAGATTTTCTGCAATCCAGAAATCTTAATAGTTATAAAAACTGCGCACTATTTAAAATGCATTATGTATTAGTACAAATGTAGTACATATTGATTCCGTCACTACGTACTAGTACGTACAGTATGTATTTATACTGTGATTGTCTAGCTACCAGTTCAGGGTGGAACAGGCTCCAGCACACTCGAGGTGCTGTTTGTTAGCCCATGTATGGTGTTTCCCATAATGTGTTAGCATTTAGCTAGCAGACTTAAAGACAATTATAAGGTTGTTTTAAATTCACATTTTTTTATTCATTTTGTTTTGTGTTTAATCTGAGCGTAATTACTTAATTTATGTTGGCATCCAACAGTTTGAAATGATTTCACCGGCATCATAAAGAACACACATCTCGATTTTTCTTCCAAATCTTCCAAATAATAACAGCTATTTACTTTTTGTCATTCATATTTCAAGTTACCATTTGTTTTTACAGAAATACTAGTTTTCCTCAGATTTGTGTTCAGTTCGAACCTCGGTCAAAATTAGGCTTGGGTAAATTGAGATATCAGGTCTTGGTCTTGGTAACCGGTCTTATTTCAAGGTACCGGGTACTCGTGAAGGCTGCCGATGCCAGCTGCCGATAATTAAGGCAATAAAAATCTGACATCGAGCAAGTTCTCCTCGCATAACGCGGTGATGTGACACATCGGGAAATCATCACCTGCATCCGAAATTAAGCGAGGTCTTCGTTTACAAATATCCATCAATCTGTCTCAATCAAGCTCGATATTGGTGAATACTCAAGTTTGAATATTTATACTGGTGTCTGCCTTAAAAAAAAAAAAAAAAAAAAGTGGCATCAAAGTACCCGAGTCGAAACTATCAATATTTTATGAAAGATGACAAATAAACAACTTACATTCTGAATCTTCTCTCAATCGGTGAACTGCATTTTCTGTGATGTTTTCGCAGAGGGGTGAAGCCCGGTTTCTTGCCCATCTTGGACTTGGGAATTGGCCCACTTTTGACGCTGATGAATCGGGAAAAGTGCCAAATATATGTCATGAACGGCACTGAACTTTCAATTGACCGAGTATTCATCTGAAATCATTTTCTCTCCATTTCTGCACCGGATTCAAAAAATGACAAAAATGGACTTGGTCCATTCTAGTTCTCAGTATCTGATTTGACATAACAGATGTCTGACTTGACTCATTTGACGTACCCGACGTCTTTACGTTTAGTGTTATCTGACAGTGTCGTCGGATACGTTGAGTGATTTGCACGTTTTGCCGGTGACAAATCCCGAATCAAAACCTCGGCAGAGGTTCCCGCTCTCTGAGCTATCCTCTTATCTTTGCAACGGCAGAACTATTGATACGGCTCTTGTTTTTGAATCTCATTACAGATAGCGAGGATGCGCCGTTGAGTGCGTAAATCGAAAGACGGCCACATCCCCCCCGCCCCACCCCCCATCTGATTTACTGTTCAAAGTCCGGCGAAATAAAACGACCCCCATCTCGTTGCGTGAGTGTCAGTTGATTCGACTCGGACGCATAAATTGCAGGGTGGAGTGTTGAGTCACATCCAGTGAGATAATCCGCACATTGCAACGCACGTGATTAAAGATGTTAATCAGCGGGGTCATAAACCTCACAGCTGCACTATATAACACCACAACAGACAATATTGATAAAATATTTCCAAAGAGTGCTTCAACATGACTGTGGCGAGCGGCGTCCGAGAAGACGGGAAGTTCGAAAGCGTGTCCCTGCATCCTCTCGAAGGAAGAGCAGCGGCGACGGCCGGCCCCCAAGAACAGCAGCCGCTGTGCATCTTCGGGACGGGAGATCTGGGACGCTCCCTGGGCCTGCGCCTGCTGGAGACCGGCTGCAGGGTGGTCTACGGCAGCCGTGGACCTCACAGCTGCGGCCCTCTGCCACAAGGAGCTCAGGTGAAAGGCGCGGCGCCGTCGGCAAGAACGGATGATTCGGCGAGCCGGCGGTGATTTAGCATGTCGGCGAATGTTTGTGCCGTGCAGGTGATGAGCCATGAGGCGGCGGCCAAGGCAGCGCGACTCATCTTCATTTGCGTGCACAGGGAGCATTACGCATTCATGGGCGCGCTGGCGCCTTATCTGGAAGGAAAGGTGAATTGATGGCTGATGTGTTATGTAATGATCCTAATATTGATTTAACGGCTGTAGACCACATTTTAATTTTACATAAACAATATGAACAATTTGCAGATTATTCAATGTAATCAGACGGAGCATATGGTGCTTCCGGCCTGTTGAAAAATAATCTCACGGTGCTCCACTAAATATAAATGTCATATATTATGGACTGGAAAAAAAAGATGATCTTGTGTCAGTTGTATTCATTTGAACTCTATTTTCTGCCATCTGGAAGTGGAAGACCATTTAATAATTGTCCTACCTGTCACTGCCATAGATAGATGAAAAAAATACATTTGTAGTAAATACATTTTATTTGTTGAACCAGATAATTTCTCACCTGATACTCTCTCATGCCTCATTAATGTGCCATAGCAAGTTGCTTGCGAATGAGTTGTATATACAGGATGATGCAAGCAAATTACTTATCCTCACGAGGGAGTGCTGGAGCCTATCCCGGCCGTCAATGGGCAGCAGGCCGGGTACACCCTGGACTGGTCGCCAACCAATCGCCGGGCACATCGAGACAAACAGCCGCACTCACAATCACACCTACGGGCAATTGAGAGTGTCCAATTAATGTTGCATGTTTTTGGGATGTGGGGGGAAACAGGAGTGCCCGAAGGAAACCCACACAGGCACGGGGAGAACATGCAAACTCCACACAGGTGGGGCCGGGATCGAACCCGGGTCCTCAGAACTGTGAGGTCAACGCTTTACCAGCTGTTCCACCGTGAAGCCCCATTTGAAACAAAAAAATTCACTCGTTATAAAGACGATGCTTATCAGCTATTGGAGATATTGATTTAATTATGTTATTTAGCGTGGCTGTCATCATACTGATATGACTTACTATCAAGTTATTGTTTACATTATTTATGAAGATGCACTCAAATGTATTTTTTTAGTAAGATAATGGTGTAAAAATCACGGGGACATTTTGTAACTTGCTGTGATTTTATATCCTCCAGATTTATCACGTCCATTTTGTACCTGTAATCAAAGCGTTGCGTGTATTATATTGTACTTTTAATATCAGAATGAGCTTTATTGGCCAAGTATGTAAACAACACACAAGTAATTTGTTTCCGGTAGTTGGAGGAGCCGCCCTCGCATGATGTACATGTTGAGTACAACGGCAAACAATGTCAATTGACAATTCTTTCTTTTATAATAGCTTTTGTGAAACGACGGAGTCCTCCGTGTATCCGTAAGACTCGTGTGAAGTTTGACATAAGTGAAGCCCGAGGATTCAAGTTGGCACCTGAGCTAATCACGTTTATTTGCCAGCTTTTCATCTTTAGTCTTCTCATTTCCATCTAAACCTGCCAACTCGTTATCCTTGAAGGATGCGAAGTGAGTGCTACGTAAATAAACCTGCATTATGTTTTAGAATAACAGTCTCAAGGTTTGATAAAAAGGAAAGTTTCTTTTTCCTTTCACAGGTGTTGGTGGATCTTAGTAATAACCTGAAGAAAGACATGTACCCAGAAGCTAATGCTGTTTACTTGCAGAGGTAACGGTTTTTGTCAATACTTTGAATAAAAAAACAGCTACAGTATTTCATCGTTTCAGTCCGACAAATGTAGCAGTTTCCCTATTACCGTAATTTCTGGCCTATAAGCCGTGACTTTTTTCACACGCTTTCAACCATGTGGTTTATGCAGTGATGCGGCTAATTTGTGCAGAGTGAGACCGGTGGAATATCTGTGCCGAGGAAGTGACTTTTACCGTTCCGGCCCTGTTAGCACTGCCCTCGCGGGTTACTCCCGTGTCCCAGTGATTTTTACCGGTTTATACTTTTTTTTTTTTTCTTTTTACTGCCCCTGTTAGCGCGGCGCAAGCGTTAAACTCTCTGTGTGCCGTCTTTCTTTGTAAATATCTCGTGTTTGAATGTGTGTTTCAATTTAGGCACTTGCAGCTTTTACACAGCTGCAGCGTATGTGTGTACCAAATGGTTTACAAATGTACTGGGTGAGGATTATAACCTGGTGCGCTCTGTAGGCCAGGAATTACGGTTGTTGCCTTTCTCATTGTTTTATGGCTGTGAAAGTTCATAACTGTAATACCCCCCAAAATAAACAAATAGGTAAACTAATACTGCTAATTGGCTGTCAATGGAACTCCCTCAACAACAACAAAAAGATGATTTCAGTGCATGTAGTTCACAAACATTTGCGCAATCATTGCTTACTAATTTTCACTCACACGTTTCATAATTACTGTAATTCCCGGCCTACAGAGCACACCTGGTTATAAGCCTCACACAGTCCATTTGTAAAGGAAATACCATTTGGTACGTACATACTACGCAGCTGTGAAAAAGCTGCAAGTGCCCACATTGAAACCCACATTGAAACACAAGATATTTACAAAGAAGGACGGTACACACAGAGTTTAAGTCTAGCCGCGCTAACACTAGCCCCGCGGTAATGCTAACGCCGCGCTAACAGGGCCGGTTAAAAAAAAAAAAACATACCGGTAAAAATCACTTAGACAAGCAGTAACACGCTAGTGCAGTGCTGTACAGGGCCGGACCGGTAAAAGTCACTTCCTCGGCACATATATTCCACCGGTCTCAGTCTTACCTTTTTGGCTCGAGTGCCCCCTTGTGGCTGTTAGAAAAAATGCACTAATTAGCCACATCACCGCATAAACCGCACGGTTAAAAGCGTGTGAAAAAAGGTCGCGGCTTATAGGCCGGAAATTACAGTACATTGAATTTTTCAGTGTGGCCATCACACCCGTTTATGTTCCGTCTATCTCTATCTATCAACTGGCCTTATTCCCTGTCAAACACTTAAAGTTTCCTCTCGGAGAAAAAAAATTATTTCAGGGCGGAAGTGTCCGGAAACCCGCCTTAGAATGCGAAACATCAAAAGGCACCCAGTGCATTCTGAAGAAACTAAATCTTCTTCTTGGGCAGGACAACCCGCTGAGTTTCGATTTAGTCTAGTGGAGACATTGATTTTTGACATACAGACCCCGCTAGTTCAGCCCCCCCCCCCTGCCCGTCTCTTTTTGACGGGGGTGTTGAAAAATGTCAGTGAAAGAAATCTTTGCCGTGTGTTCTCCAGAGTGGTCCCTGGAGCGACTGTGGTGAAAGGCCTCAACACGTTGTCTGCCTGGGCCCTGCAGAACGGTCTTCTGACAGGAAAACAGGTGAGTGAGGAAAGAGGGAGGAAAAAAAAAGATAAAAGATGTGAGCTGAATGGGTGAAAACCAGAAGCAGCATGTGGGGAAAACAGTGGCACTGAAGGGTTTTTGTCAATGGAATCGATCGGAAGGGCGATTCTATTCAGTCCATCGGCGACACGCCCACAAAAATAATAGATCATAATATTGTCAACCTGTTTTCATAAATCTCAGATTTCTCATACTGTATACAGCAGTAATGGCCGATCAGGAGAAAAGTACTTGTTGGGTGCAAGGGCCTTATTGATTCCGTCTGTGTTGATGCAAGTGATTGATTTTCTCCGTGTTGCCGTATCAATGTCGGAGAAAACCAGGGCAATACTTGTAAAAACACACACGCTAACACACTTTTATGATGTTAGGAAGTTGAAAGAGCAGTGTTTATTGCAGCTTCCGCTTCGCAGCTACAAAGGGAAACACAAACACGCGGTAACCCCTGGAGACCAAACCTGAATCTGCCTCAAATCCTCCGCAACACAAACAAGCCGCATGCACACGCGCAGACTCACACGCATCCACAAATATCCTTTCGCACGCCGATACCACTGCAGTGCTCCATTTTCTTTTAGAAAAAAGAAAAAAAAAGTATCCCTCCACTTTTACACTAGTTAGTGGTGGACGAATGAATCCTGCAATATTCATAAAACAATTTACAACCTAACTTTTCCCATAGGAATGAATGGAAATAGAAATAAGCTGTTCCAACATCATACTGTTGCCAACATAAAAATAATCAACTGTCGCGGGAATCGTTTCTATATGCCAACATCCTTCAAGTCTCTATAAAGTGAAATCATTCTGCAGTTTATTTTTCCAAATGCATTATACAAGTTTGAAGAATGTATACCTAGTTCTGGATTACGGAGATGATTTTTTTTGGGCAGCGGCTAACATGGTTCCCTGCGCTACACTTGGGCGCCGGTGCAAAAGACGCTCGGTGCTCAACGGTGGAGATGTTCTCCATCTTCTTTTCCTTTCGGCTTGCCCCCGTTGGGGGTCGCCACAGCGTGTCACCTTTTTCCTTCCTTACTAACACCAGCTGCCCTCCTGTCTTCCCTCACAGCATGCGTGAACCATGTCTTTGGTCTTCCTCTCTCTGTTTCGCCTGTCACCTCCGTCCTCATCACCCTATCCATCCTTCACACCTACGGCACACCTCACCGCTGTTCTGCTGACCTCATACATCCTCTACTATTCTAACATACTTGTCTGCCACATCAGACTTCCACAGTACCACGGTTCCTCCTTAGGTACTCTGTCATAGGCTTTCTCTAGATCCACAAAGACACAACGTAGCTCCTTCTGAAGTTCTCCGTACTTTGCCATTAGCATTCTCAAGGTAAATAATGCATCTGAGGTACTTTCTACGCACAAAACCATACTGTTGCTCAGAAATACTTACTTCTGTACTGGTCCATCCTCCACTACTCGTTCCCATAACTTCATTTTGTGGCTCATCAACTTTATTCCTCTATAGCAGGGGTCAGCAACCCATGGCCCACGAGCCATACCTGGCTCTTTTGCTGGTTGCATATGGCACGCGGAGCCCTCTTTACGACATACTGTACGTGTGATTTCTGTCGTGCAGAGAAAGTTTGTCCTTGTTGGTTTGCCGTAGTTAGGTGTGGGAGGCAACCCAAATGACGTAGAGACAGTTTGACCTAGTGGGGTTGGTAGTCGATGTCCAGAGGTGCGGAAGGATCTAACGCTGATCGTGACGGAGCAACTAGTTACGAAAACGCTTTTGACAAAGGTCGCTCAAAGAAAAAAATATGAGGAATACTGAAATTTACAACAAGAATGGACAGACTTTGTGCAGAGGGAGGGTTCTACTGTGTTTTTAAATTCACAGATGGGGAGTATGCCAAAGCATTTGTACTCGACGTTGCCAATAAACATTTTGCTAACATTGCATCAAGACAAGATAATCAAACGAATGACAGACATGCCTTCTTCGGCAAGAACCATTCACCATCGTACCAGCGTGATGGCAAATCAAATTTAATTACGTTCACGATGAACGGATGGAAGTCTCAACGCCTGCGTGAAGCTTAATCTGACGCATTAATGGTAAGAAATACTTTGGTCGTCATTGGTGAGCAACAGTGTAACAATGTTATTTAAAAGAATTCCGAGATTTATTGTACTTTATGGCTCTCTGAGTCGAAAAGGTTCCCGATCCTTGCTCTATAATTTCCACAGACTTTGTTCTTAAAAAATGGGAACTAGCACACTTTTCCTCCATTCTTCAGGCCCCTTCTCCCCCGCTAGTATTCCGTTGAATAAGTTTGTCAAAAACTACACAGCCACACCTCCAAAATTGCTTCCATACCTCCACTGGTATGCCGTCACGACCAGCTGCCTTTCCATTTTTCTTCATTTGCTATTTCCATCCTTTTTTTGCAAAGTCTACCATCATCTGTCCCTCAAAATTCCTTTCCTGGCTGGCGTAATTAACCATATCTTCTTCATCATTCCTGTTTCCTTCACCAACATGTCCATTACAATCTGCACCAATCACAACTCTCTCTGTCTGGCATGCTCAGAACGACTTCATCCAGTTCCTTCCAGAATTTCTCTTTCAACTCGAGGTCACATCCTACCTGTGGGGCATAGCCGGTAATCACATTATACATAACACCCTCAATTTCAAGTTTCAGCCTCATCACTCAATCAGATACTCTTTTCGCCTCCAAGACATTCTCAGCTAACTCTTCCTTTAAAATAACCCTTACTCCATTTCTCTTCCCATCTACGACGTGGTAAAATAATTTAAACCCTGCCCCTAATCATCATGTCAACCAACTCCCGAGCTTTCCCTGTCATAGTCCCAACATTCAAAGTCCCCACACTCACTTGTAGGCTCCGTGCGCTCCTCTTCTCTTTCTGCCGACGAATCCGCTTTCCTCCTCTCCTCCGTGTTCGATCCACAGTAGCTGAATTTCCAGGTAGATCCCTTGGGATATTGTCACATCACGGGTGTCGTGCCAGGTATTCTTTTACCGACATATTCTTTTGATAAATGACAGATCAAAATCTAAATCGTGCAGGTTTAGGGGGCACTCAAGTATCACACTTTCACTTTACCAGACATTATGCTTGTACAAAAAACAAACAGCATAGGCTACTGTATCTCCTCACATTATGTATATAATGGAAGATGACTTTTTATTGCCATGAACTCATGCATTTTCCACTCATTTGCTTTTCTTCACACTCACAGCTGTTATCCCAGCAAACACACACAATGGAGCAGGGGACAGCTAATATTGCCCCAAGAGACCACTTCAGGCTTTCAGTGTCTTGCTCAAGGACACTATAAAATCTTTGTTCGAGGTGCATGAGCCATTGGTGCATGCTGTTCACTAAATGCTGACAACGCTGACTTTTTTTGTTGGGGTGCGGGAAGGGGAGGGGTGCTAATTGCATTGTATTTAATTGTTCTGCCTACACAATAAGTCACTGGCATATATTTTATTTGTTAGTAGTAGTAAATAATAAAAATTTTCAATGACACGCCTGATGATCCCTCCTGACACAATGGAACTTTCCGACTGGCGATCTTCAGCTCCGTCCCCCTTAGCTACAGTTGCCATCTCCCACAATCTTCCAAAATGGCGATTGAACAGAACATGTTTGAAGTCGATTCTCTATCGCGTATTCCAGATGATATTGGGGTATGTTTTTTTTGCCAAATGCGTCAAACTTGTCCAAGAGAGTTCTACAGAGAGGTCTTGGCTATTTCACGCAAGGATATGTACAAGGAATTAAGATTTCGGACGGAGCAGGGACGCAATGTCAGAATTACAGCGAAATGTTGGCAATCGACGCAAAAAAAGTTTGACGCCCCACAAATTTCATACTGAAATCCAACAGGATCAAATCGTGGAATCGTACTGCGCGTGTAAAGCAGTGTGAGTACTTTTTACTTGGAAAGAGCACGAGTAATATTGAAGTCTTTATAAGTGAGGGGGTGTATTCATTTGACTTGACTCGTAATGGAACCCAGTGCCCTGTCTAAAAGTCTAATGTGATACAAATGGCCAAATAGACATTTCTCTTGCATGACATGGCGTATTTACACATCACTAACCCGACTCTTTGGCATAAAACATGACACACTTAGTTCAGGTACTCAGTGATACGCTAACAAAGTGAAAGTTGTTCACTTGCAATGTATAAAGCACTGATAATAATGAAATCAAACTCAGAGAAGTTACTTCTCCCCTATCTTCGAACATACAGCCTTGTGTTTGTTGAGATTGTCCACACTTAGTTGTACGTGCGCGCTTCCGCGAGCCTTAATCCATTGTAGACACTTTGTCAACTGTGTTTTAAGGTTTGGAATATGAATCAACCGGGCCCCTTGTAACCTAGCCGGATATCTTTCATCAGAGTTGCACGTTCCCCAAGCGCATCTGAGGACCATTTTCTTCGTAACATTAACTTTTACATGCGCAGGCTACTGACAACCATCATTGCTTGTGGGACAACTTGGCGGCAGGGGCGTGTCAAGCCAGGGGTTGAGACAATGCGGCTATCTGATTGGCTATTATTGTACGAGTGATTGACACGTCGGATAAGTCCACTACGGACACTAGATTGGGATAGCTAACTTCACGACACGCAACAGTTTAAACAATTCTTGAAAAAGGTGATCAAGTTCTCACTTCAAACTGTTTATTGTCACATCCAATTGAAGTTTACAGGAAAACAAAACTTAAAACAATAGAAATGTATACATTTGGTATAACCAAACACCACTTACGTTGGTCTGATGAAAGTCTGCTATCTTAACGCTAATACACAATGTTGATTCACCGATAATCAATTCTATACTATCGACAACCAATTAATCGTCTTGATTAATCGATGAATATGCTTAAATGTGCAAAGTACATATGCAAACTTTTAAGAACGAGTAGGAGCTGGGTGACTGGGCAGGCTCTCTTTCCTCCTCTTTCTTTTTTTTTTCTTTTTTTTTTTTGTAGTTGTGTCACATTTACATTCAGATGGAGATTTAGTCTGTCGGCTGTCCCCTGCTGTTATGCTGCAGTAATGTAAGGAGACATGGCTGGCTGCCCGGTCCACTTACACACACCTGGGGGAAAACTGCTCAGTTGACTTGCCTGTCAGCCTGACCTCTCCCTCTCCTTCTCCTTCTCCTCCATTCGCTCTCAAACATATACACACACACATGCCTCGCCTCTTCATATACCAAAATCTTAATCGCCTTATCGCGTAGCAGCAGGTTTGATTATAAACTCCACCATGGCGAGATGTAGAATTGATTTAAGAGATTGAGTGGCGCACATTGTGTGATGTACGTATCGAGTGCTTTACACCCGCAAGAGTTTCCTCTCCAGCTTCGGGATACACCCCCCCCCCCTCCAAAAAATGATATTTTTGCACACAAGCCTTGATGGCAGAGTGCATCTGGATGTCATGTTCAGACAGCCGCTTGCGACTCGTGAGTGAAATCTTTTAATTATCAGCAACAGTGCTGTAAAACAACAGACAAGAGTTCAACATCAAAACGCTTCTATTTCGACTGACTTTCCAAGGAGTTGTTTTAAGAAAAGATGCTGCCCGAAGATACCTTTTGGATCTTTTTTTTTTCTTTCTTTTTAATCCATTAGCCCAGATAACCTCTTTGCTGAATGGATATAGTCTGACTAGGAAAGAAACAAGAAGGTGGCAAGCTGTTTTGGTAAATATATTCATGAAAAGAACTCACCATTCTGATTGTTTTTACATTTTAAAAATGTTTCATATCCCCGTCTGCTTTGATGAAAGGCAGTCATTCAAATACTGTACCATCTTTTACAAGGGTCCCGATATTAACTATTCATAGGAAATTCCTGTATTGAGACAAATTATGAATAATTTTGCACATATTTGTCAAAAGTCGATAAAAAAATGAAGAATTTATTGAATAAATATGTAGCAATGCAGGTGGTTTAAAGCCCAAGTGACGTGCCTATAAACATTCTAAAATAGATATTGTAATGAAAAATACATATGACATTATTCACTTCAATGTTTATACGAAAAAATAAATATGAGCGGAGAGAGCGTCATCCATGCGCAAAATTGCGGAAGTCTCACTCGACCAGTGGTCGCCATATTGCCTGCAACGTCATCAGCAGATGTCGCACTGGGACATTCGCCATTGAAAACAGGTAGTGGCACCTGCTATGGGAGACGAACAACAGAGATTTTCAGATTTTTCTGACCCCCCCCTTCTGACATGGAAGCTCTTTTCGAAGAAGAGAACAACTCACAATCGAGTGAACTGACCGGGGAAATTTTACCGTTTCGAGCCATATTTAGATGATACGTGGATCACTTCTAACTAACAACAGACTCCCAGAGTCACCTTGTAAGTGAAAGAAGGATTACGCCCCCCCCAGCATTTTTTTTTAGTAGCTCTATACACATCTACCTATCATTTGGAATCCACAAAGCTCTCGTCCTTTGCACCATTTTTCACAACGAACCGGGTCTTTTGGAAAAGTATGAAGAGCGAATCCATCCTCCCGAATGTTCAAACAATATCCAGCAATACAATGAGCTGACATTTTGGCTAACACGAAGGAACAAAGAGCTACCTTTCAGCAGGTAAAACTAGTAGAAACACACGAACCCGCCTGAGTGCACTCCTGCTGATAACGTCTATTCCTGCTTCTTCTCCAAAACAAACCCCTCGAGAGAATTTTCATGGCAGGAGTTACAAAAAGCCATTTATGTCAAAATGTTGTGTGGTGGAAAAAAAAACCCGATGGGTCCATTCTGACTGCCTTTTTTTTTTTTTTTTTTTAAATTGAAAACTTCCTAAAAAATCATGCTTTTGGTGTCCGTGGACCTTTAATGGAATATATCGTTGTCATGTGCAACAATCCAATTCCAGTTAGGAGGTTATTGAGTTGTTGTATAACTCTCAAAAACCACAACAAAACTGATAATAATCTTTTTTGGCAATAAAGAAGAAGCTCACCCTGAGTAAATGTCAAGAGTCACTTTCTTTAAAAACCAAAGACCAAGTCCAATACCTCGATGTACTGATGGAATCCAACCTGACTTTCAACAGTCATATCAAATCAATTACTAAAACTGCCATTTACCATCCGAAGAACTTACCCAGTGCGAAGGCTTCCGTGTGCCAAGTAGACCTGGAGAAGCTCATCCATGCTTTTATCGCAAGTGGACTTGACTATTGTAATGGTCTTCGGATTTGACTCCTAAAACAGAGCATTAAACACCTGCAGCGAATTCAGAATGCTGCAACTCTGACCAGAACAAAGAGGCCAGAGCATGTTACTCTTATTTGAAATGAGCTACACTGGCTCCCAGTCAGCTTTAAAATAGTTTTTAAAGTTCTCCAACTGGTCTTTAAATTACTAAATGGTTTAGATCCTGAATATATGAAAGAGCACAGAGTCCAAAGGAAACCTGGTGAAGAAACATTTTGCCAACATTTTGCCCACAAATGGAATAAATTGCCAACAGAACTGATGTCAGCCCCAAGTGTCAATATTTTAAGTCCATGTTGAAGTTATTTTTTTCCCTCATGATTTTCAGAGCATTTCCACTTTTCGTCCACTGTACGCTGTTTAAATATTTTTTCTCGTTTTAAATGTCCATAAGCTGTTTTGTGTATTTGTTTTTTAATGCTTTTAATCATACAAAGCACATTGAATTACCTTGCATGAAATGTGCTATATAAATAAATTATCTTTGCTCTTTTTTTTTTCCTAAACTGGAATCTACCGCTCAGGTCTACGTGTGCGGCAACAACGCAGAGGCCAAGCGGGCCGTCGCCGAGGTGGCCACCAAGATGGGCCTCGCCGTTTCCGACAGGGGCTCTCTGTCGGCGGCCCGGGACCTGGAGGACTTCCCCCTGCGGCTGTTCCCCGAGTGGAGGCTGCCGCTCCAAATTGCCGTCGGCCTCGCCGCCTTCTTCTATTTCTATCTGCTCATCAGAGACGTCATCTACGCCTACGTGGAGCAGGGCAAAGACATCTCCTACAGAATTATGGTCTCCCTGGCCAACAAGGTAATGAGACTTACAAAACAATAAGATTAGCCCTTCATTTATCTCAGGGGCTTAGGTTCTGGACCATCCCTGCAATAGGTAAAATCTGCAAAGTAGTGATCATTTAAAAAAAAAAAAAAGATCTCAATTATGCATATTTTAAAGATATATGAAGCCTTCTCAGATTTAAGTTAGGGATGCAAGGCAACATTGGAAAGAAAGCTTTGCTATCCAACGACAGACTCGGGTGGAAGCACCCTTGAACATCCGTCCATCCATTTACTCAGCCGCTTATCCTCACAAGGGTCACGGGGAATGCCGGAGTCTATCCCAGCTGTCAACGGGCAGGAGGCGGGGTACACCCTTAACTGGTTCCCAGCCAATTGCAGGGCACATCGAGACAAATAGCTGCACTCACAATCACACCTAGGGGCAATTTAGAGTGTCCAAATAATGTTGCATGTTTTTGGCTTGTGGGAGGAAACCGGAGTGTCCACGCAGGCACGGGGAGAGCATGCAAATGCCACACAGGCGGGTCTGGGATTGAACCCGGGACCTCAGAACTGTGAGGCCAACTTTTTCCAGCTGCTCCACCGTGCCGCCACTCTTGATCCGATTCTTTTCAATTGTAACAATGGCCGTGGAGGCACCTTTGTTGTTAGTTACAAGCTGAATTATTCACTCTTTGCAAGGGATGAAAGGACGGCATTGTATGCGGGAGACAACCAATGCAGCCCAGTTGCGAGTGATTCAATGAATACTATTAACTGGATGAACGAGTACTGTAGATTCACAAGCGGGTCACTGGATGGTAACGTTTTATATTTCTTTCACCACAGTGGATGGAGGTTTTAGAAAAGTCCGTTTTTGTTTTTCCCCTGTTGATAAGAAAAGGAGCTGGGTTTATTTGATGGAGCAAATCTTTCTCACCATGATCAGATGAAACGATACCTTTTGGAAAAAAAGACAGAAATATGTGTATGTGTGGACATAGCCTGAGAGTCCACGGTGATGTTTTTGTTTTTTCTGCCGTGTTTCAGGTGTTTCCCATCGTGTCGCTTGTCATGCTGTCGCTGTGTTACCTGCCCGGCGTCGTCGCCGCCTTCTTTCAGCTCTACAGAGGCACTAAGTACAAGTAGGACATCACATCACATCATTTGAAAGAAACTCTTTGGCACAAAGTCAAATGTACGTTCCCTAAAGTGCCACTGACTTCCCTGTATACATTGAATATAGATATTGTTATGACAATTACAAATATATATATTATTCACTTCAATGTCTATACGAAAAAATAAATATGAGCGGATTATGTGTCATCCATGCGCAAAGTTGCAGAAGTCTCACTCGACATCCCAGTGGTAGCCACATTGCCTGCTCCATCATCAGCAGATGTCACACTCGGACATTCGTCATTGCAAACACAAAGTGGCACCTGCTATGAGATGATGAGAGATTTTTGGATTTTTCCGACGCCCCTTCTGACACAAAAGCTCTTTTTAAAGAAGAGAACATCTCACAGTCGAGCGAAGTGACCGGGGCAAATATTACCATACCGTTTCGAGCCATATTTAGATGATATGCGGATCACCCTTCAACTCACAACGGACTCCCCGACAGGATGTGTACCAGTCTGTAGCGTACTCAGGATGGTGGCCATAGGGTGGCTCCTTTTTCCTCCCGGCGACGACGAACAACACCGCCCGCGGCCGCGCACATCAACACATTTAGCGCCCCTGACTTACGTACTTTATTAAGTTATTATGACACGGGTCTTTTGTTACTTCTGAGATGATTACGTCACCCCCCCCCCCTCCCCAACTATTATTTTTTTTTAATAGCTCTATACACACCTACCTCTCATTTGGAACCCACATAGCTCTCGCCCTTTGCACCTGTGCAATCCATTTTTCACGATGAACCGGGTCTCTTGGAAACTTATGAAGGGTAAATCCATCCTCCCGTGTGTTCGGCCAATATCCACCAATGCAACGAACTGGCATTTTGGTTAAGACGCAGGAAAAAACAGCTACTTTGGTGCCGGTAAACAGGTATAAAGAAAAAAACGTCACTTCCTGCTTCTTCTCCAAAACGAATGCCTCGAGAGGATTTTCATGGCGGGAGATACAAAATTCGATATACGACAACATCATGACGTGTGGTGAGAAAAAACGGATGAGTTCATTCTGGCTGCCTTTTTTTCATTAAAAACATACTAAAAAAAATCGTGCTTTACGTTTCAGTGGCACTTTCAAGATCCATCTATGTTTTTTTTAATTTGTCCAGGCGATTCCCGAACTGGCTGGACCGCTGGATGCTGTGTCGGAAGCAAATGGGACTGGTCGCTTTGGGCTTTGCCTTCCTCCACGCCATCTATACATTCATCATTCCCATTCGCTACTCCGTCAGACATAAGCTCATCTCTCGAGTGGTGGACGAGGTGCAGCGTTTTAGTTTTATTTTTTTTTTTTATCAGTATCGCACAAGTTTATTTGTACAAAATGGTCGGCATCGTTAAGAGCTCTCCTCCGTCTTTCGCTTCCCTCAGATGAAGAACAACAAAACCACGCCGTTTGACTTTAACGATACGGAAGCGTGGGGAACGGACTCGTTCTACGCGCTGGGCATCCTGGGTTTCTTTCTTTACGTTCTACTCGGCCTGACGTCGCTACCCTCGGTGGGAGGCTCGCTCAGCTGGAGGGAGTTCAGCTTCATTCAGGTCAGAGCACATTTGCACATCTTTTATGGGAATCGGGGGATGCGGTGGGGGTGGGTTTGTTTTTTGAACCATGCACTGCTGTCCAAGGAAAAACATACATGTAGCTTCACATATTTTTAACCCTCCAAAGGTAGCAGAATGTACACGTTTTTATTTGACAGGGACAAAAAGAACATTTAATAGCGCCATCCACCATTGATAATAAAAGTATAATGAAGTGAATAACCGAGGCAAGAGGCATCACGCTGTTTATGTTAAACAGTGGGAAGCTTTAGCTCGGTCCACATGCGGAGAAGCAGTTTTTAAAGACTTCACAGACTTCTGTGGTTTGCTGGTCATTTTCGTACTGCATGATACGGCATGGGCTTCGAGCGTGAGAATCCGAAAAGGGAAATGAAGAGCATAAGAAGAGAAAACTCATTATAATCGAAACAATGGGAACGTTTTTCTTGCTCTACGTGAGGTGAAGCAGTTTTGAAGACATGACAGAGCTGCACGTCGCCGAGCTGATCATTATAGTCTGGGCTTGAAGCATTGAATCAACATAATTCATCGGGATTTCAGGTTTTCTGGTCCTATTTTAAAATGTGCCTTGTTTTGAATATGCCTTTCTATAATTTTACATTTTTTTCTAGCCTAGCTTATTGACGTGACTTTTTTTTGTGCTCGTATATGGTAAAATAACTGAAGGTGTTGCTATAATGGATCCCACAACCCTGACTATTTGACTGTAAGAAAAAAAATATCCCTACAATGGGGAAAATGCTATCTTCTTCTTCTTTTCCTTTCGGCTTGTCCCGTTAGGGGTCGCCACAGCGTGTCATCTTTTGCCATCTTAGCCTATCTCCTGCATCTTCCTCTCTAACCCCAACTGCCCTCATGTCTTCCCTCACAACATCCATCAACCTTTTCTTTGGTCTTCCTTTCTTCCGCTCTTTTGCCTGGCAGCTCCATCCTCAGCACCCGTCTACCAATATACTCACTCTCTCGCCTCTGAACATGTCCAAACCATCGAAGTCTGCTCTCTCGAATCTTGTCTCCAAAACATCCAACTTTGGCTGTCCCTCTAATGAGCTCATTTCTAATCCTATCCAACCTGGTCACTCCGAGCGAGAACCTCAACATCTTCATTTCTGCCACCTCCAGTTCTACTTCCCTGTTGTATCTTCAGTGCCACCGTCTCTAATCCGTACATCATGGCCGGCCTCACCACTGTTTTGTAAACTTTGCCCTTCATCCTAGCAGACACTCTTCTGTCACATAACACACCAGACACCTTTCGCCAGCTGTTCCAACCTGCTTGGACCCGTTTCTTCACTTCCTTACCACACTCACCATTGCTCTGGATTGTTGACCCCAAGTATTTGAAGTCATCCACCCTCGCTATCTCTTCTCCCTGTAGCCTCACTCTTCCCCCTCCACTTTTCACATACACGCACAGATATTCTGTTTTACTTCGGCTAATCTTCATTCCTCTCCTTTCCACTGCATGTCTCCATCTTTCCAATTGTTCCTCTGCATGCTCCCTGCTTTCACTGCATATGACAATATCATCTGCGAACATCATGGTCCAAGGGGATTCCAGTCTAACCTCATCTGTCAGCCTATCCATTACCACTGCAAATAGGAAGGGGCTCAGAGCTGATCCCTGATGCAGTCCCACCTCCACCTTAAATTCCTCTGTCACACCTAAGGCACACCTCACCATTGTTCTGCTGCCATCATACATGTCCTGTACTATTTTAACATACTTCTCTGCCACACCAGACTTACGCATGCAGTACCACAGTTCCTCTCTTGGTACTCTGTCATAGGCTTTCTCTAGGTCCACAAAGACGCAATGGAGCTCCTTCTGACCTTCTCTGTACTTTTCCACGAGCATCCTCAAGGCAAATAATGCATCTGTGGTACTCTTTCTAGGCATGAAACCATACTGTTGCTCGCAGATACTTACTTCTGTCCTGAGTCTAGCCTCCACTACTCTTTCCCATAACTTCATTGTGTGGCTCATCAACTTTATTCCTCTATAGTTCCCACAGCTCTGAACATCCCCTTTGTTCTTAAAAATGGGAACTAGAACACTTTTCCTCCATTCTTCAGGCATCTTTTCGCCCGCTAGTATTCTGTTGAATAAGTTGGTCAAAAACTCCACAGCCATCTCTCCAAATTGCTTCCATACCTCTACCGGTATGTCATCAGGACCAACTGCCTTTCCAGTTTTTATCCTTTGTAGTGCCTTTCTGACTTCCCCCTTAGTAATCATTTCCACTTCCTGGTCCTTCACTCTTGCCTCTTCAACTCTTCCTTCTCTCTCATTTTCTTCATTCATCAACTTCTCAAAGTATTCTTTCCATCTATTTAGTACACTACCGGCACCAGTCAACACATTTCCATCTCTATCCTTAATCACCCTGACCTGCTGCACATCCTTCCCATCTCTATCCCTCTGTCTGGCCAACCTGTAGAGATCCTTTTCTCCTTCTTTCGTGTCCAACCTGGTGTACATGTCTTCATATGCCTCTTGTTTAGCCTTTGCCACCTCTACCTTTGCCCTACGTCGCATCTCGATGTACTCCTTTCGCCTCTCCTCAGTCCTCTCAGTATCCCACTTCTTCTTCGCTAATCTCTTTCCTTGTATGACTCCCTGTATTTTGGGGTTCCACCACCAAGTCTCCTTCTCCCCTTTCCTACCAAAAGACACACCAAGTACTCTCCTGCCTGTCTCTCTGATTACCTTAGCTGTCGTTGTCCAGTCTTCCGGGAGCTTCTGCTGTCCATCGAGAGCCTGTCTTACCTCTTTCCGAAAGGCCGCACAACATTCTTCCTTTCTCAGCTTCCACCACATGGTTCTCTGCTCTACCTTGTCTTCTTAATCTTCCTACCCACCATCAGAGTCATCCTACACACTACCATCCTATGCTGTCGAGCTACACTCTCCCCTACCACTACTTTACAGTCAGTAACCTCCTTCAGATTACATCGTCTGCACAAAATATAATCCACCTGCGTGCTTCTACCTCCGCTCTTGTAGGTCCCTATATGTTCCTCCCTCTTTTGGAAATAAGTTTTCACTACAGCCATCTCCATCCTTTTTGCAAAGTCCACCACCATCTGCCCCTCAAAGTTCCTTTCCTGAATGCCGTACTTACCCATCACTTCTTCATCGCCCCTGTTTCCTTTACCAATATGTCCATTACAATCTGCACCAATCACAACTCTCTCGCTGTCTGGGATGCTCAGAACTACTTCATCTAGTTCCTTCCAGAATTTCTCTTTCAACTCTAGGTCACATCCTACCTGTGGTGCATAGCCACTAACCACATTATACATAACACCCTCAATTTCAAATTTTAGTCTCATCACTCGATCTGATACTCTTTTCACCTCCAAGACATTCTTATCCAGCTCTTCCTTTAAAATAACCCCTACTCCATTTCTCTTCCCATCTACTCCGTGGTAGAATAATTTAAACCCTGCTCCCAAACTTCTAGCCTTACTACCTTTCCACCTGCTCTCTTGGATGCACAGAATATCAACCTTTCTCCTAATCATCATGTCAACCAACTCCTGTGCTTTTCCTGTCAAAGTCCCAACATTCAAAGTCCCTACACTCAGTTGTAGGCTCTGTGCATTCCTCTTTTTCTTCTGACGCTGGATCCGGTTTCCTCCTCTTCTTTGTCTTCGACCCACAGTAGCTGAATTTCCACCGACGCCCTGCAGGTTAGCAGTGCCGGGGGCGGGCGTTGTTAACCCGGGCCACGACCGATCCGGTATGGGATTCTTTAGATGAACGCTCATATTTGTTTGGCACAGTTTTTACGCCGGATGCCCTTCCTGACGCAACCCTCTGCATTTATCCGGGCTTGGGACCGGCCTACAGATTGCACTGGTTTGTGCCCCCATAGGGCTGCATTAATGGGGAAAAATGCTATGATTATTGATATTAATATGATGTATTATTGACAAAAGAATGAGTGGATCAACCACCACGCACCTACTAATTTCCAACCTAAGTTTTTTTTTTTCACACGCTTTCAGCCCTGCGGTTTATGCGGTGATCCGGCTAATTTGTACATTTTTTTTTTCTAATGGCCGCAAGGGGGCACTCGAGCAGAAAAGGTAAGAGTGAGACCGGTGGAATATATGTGCCGAGGAAGTGATTGTTACCGGCCCTGTTAGCGCTGCGCTAGCGTTAGCACTGTGCTAGCGTGTTGCTGTTGTGTTACTGGCGTGTCTCAGTGATATTTACTCGTAAGTTTTACTTTAACCGGCTCTGTTAGCGCTAATGTTAGCGCGGCTGTGCTAGCATTAGCGTTAGCGCAGCGGCGCTAGCATTATGCTCTTTGTGTACCACTTTTCTCTGGAAATATCTCGTGTTTCAATGTGGACGGGGTGAGGCTTACAACCAGGTGCCCTCTGTAGGCCGGGAATTACGACCAATTGCCGTGTCTGTTTCTACTAAACTTTTAAATCCCAAAATTTGGTTCCTTGCCCCACAAAGCACTATTAATATGATTATTCCATATTGTTTAAATTCATACATTGTCTTCAAAACATTTCAACGGAGTTACAAAGGTCACAACGGTGACCAACAAAATGTCTGAAACGTGCAACGTTGGTAGTCGAGTACGCGTAAAGTCGTAAATGACGGTCGACAGGAATCTAATTTGCATCAGAAAGAGACAAAAGACGAAGATGCTTTTCTTGTCCTCATTTTTTATATATATTTTTTTAAATAAAAAGACAATGTAATCGCAACTGAAAAAAAATTGATGTGAAAAGAGTACGCCTTTACGATTGTTCTCATTCTGTGCCTGTGATTCCTATCAGTAAAATCTCTTTTCAGGGCTTTTTTTTTTTTGTGATCAAATATAATTATCTCCAAGTTTTTATCTGCGTGATTAAAGTGCTGTAAAAGCAATGCGTCACGGTCACTTTCCTCCCAAGTGACTAGTTAAGTAACTCCCGCACACGGGCGCACACAATGGATGACTGGTTGCTTTTAGCTCAGCATTTTGAATGTTAAGTTATTCATTAAACTGAATTATGATAGCAGGTAGAATCCCACGTGAGCCGATTTGCTATTACAGGTCGCGGGCGTGCGTGTGGAAAGGTCGCGCGCGCGGATGGGCTGATGGGAAAAGATACTTGGCGACGGAGGTCAAGATAATTGATCCTTCGAGTAGAGGAGAAAGAGACGACACGACCGAGATCGATTTGCATAGATTATCGTCGCGGTGGCGCCTGTCGGCGAGGGAATGCTTCGCGTTTTTAATATTCGGGATACAAAAAGGCTTTCCGGCTCTCAGTTGTGATTAAAAATTAAATCCTTTATCATCATCTGAGGATGCAACCGTACCACAATAAAGTGCGCTTGCCCGCGCGCGAGCGTCGTGCTCAAAATGCTCTCCGCTAAGTGATTAACAATAACCAAACAAGAGAGGACGCCGGGGCCTAAAAACAATTATTCTGTAACAGCTGTTGAAGGAAAAAAAAAAAAATCCTTGAATGTTTTCCCTATAAAATTTAATGTGACAATATCTATTCATGAAGTCAGCAAGGGGAGTAGTTTTATCCATAGACAAAAACATTTGCCATGTTGGCGGCATGTAATATAGTACAGTATGTCATTTCTGCAAATTTATGCATGTGTTTTTCCCCTTCTGGAATGAAAATGGTGACTTTCCGAGCATTTTGGTCAGACCGCAACGCTCGGTGAGATCATAAATGTTGACGTCAATTTTGATCTGAGATTCTGTTATCCTCATGGGAAATAATGGAAAAATGATCACTTAAAAAAACATTTGGTAACTGTACATACAATGTTTTTAGTAACGTTCTTAATAACAGTGTTTGAATTGAATCAACAGCAATTTCTTTTTGAGACCCTTCACATATTTCGAAGCACATGAGAGTGAACTGATGAAGTCTGCTCTGATGAGAAAGAAGGGAAACGTCTTCCAAGACAACCACAACAGGGCAGTTGCGAGCAAACCAAGGCCCTGAGAATGAAATGAGCCTGATAAGTGAGAATACCCACAGGCATGTTTAAAGAGAGGGTGGAAGGGTGTAAAGGCCTCACAGTTCTGAGGACCCGGGTTCAATGCCGGCCTCGCCTGTGTTGAGTTTGCATCTTCTTCGGTTTCCTCCCGCATCCCAAAAACATGCAACATTAATTGGACACTCTAAATTGCCCGTAGGTGCAATTGTCAGTGCGACTGTGTCTCTCCATGTGCCCTCCAATTTTCCGGCAACCAGTTCAGGGTGTACCCTGCCTCCTGCCCAATGAGAGCTGGGATAGGTTCCAGCACTCCCCGCGACCCTTGTGTGGATAAGCGGCTAAGAAAATGGATGGATGGATCGACGTTTAAAGAGAACTACTGGAAAACCATGCAGAGACGGAGGATGTTTTGGTATCGTTCTTTATTCATGGCTGTCTTTAGGCAAAAGTGTGAGCGAGATCAGCTTTTTTCCAGATGCCCCAAACAATCGGAAAAGGGGATTCATCAGAGAAACTGACTTTACACCAGTCCTCAGCAGTCCAATCGTTATACCTTTTGCAGAATATCAGTCTGCCCCCGATGGTTTTCATGGAAAGAAATACTTCTTTGCTGCGCGTCTTGACACCAGGCACTCACACCTGCTTGCTGTCAAGCTCCGCACTGGTGGTTGACCCAACCTCACAGCTGAATGAACTTTAAGAAACCGTCCTGGCTTTTGCTGGACTTTCTTGTGCGCCCTGAAACCTTCTTCACAGCAATTGAACCTCTCTCCTTTAAGTTCTTGATCATCCGATAAATGGTTGACTTAGGTGCAGTCTTTGTCGCAGCCTTTTAGTGCATCAGAGTGATGACTGCACGTGTTTCCTTGCCGGTAACCATGTCCCCATCAACGCGCTCACCTAGGAAGAATCACTGACCCGATGTCAGCTGGTCCTTCTCTGTCAGGGCAGAATTGCAGTGGAAATGTCCGGGACGAAGTTCATTTTTACGGCAATTAATTTCAATTCATTGGATTTTTTTCATAACATTTTGGAGTATATTCAAAGTGACATCATAAAAAATGAAGCAGATTTTGTGAAAATTAATATTTGTGTCATTCGGCAAACTTTTTGGCCACGGCTGTAAATTTCTGAAAAAGAAAATGATTACTGTTTTCAGACCTTGTGTAGACCTTGTTCATAAAAAGAATTCATTTCATTCATTTATTCATTTTTATCATTTTATTATGACAGCTATAATCGAATATATGTATTTTAAAATTTGTCGCCCAGGTGCAAATAGCAAAACAAAACACATACGCATATTCCGAGGTTGTCTTTTAACATTCGTTTTTGCAACGGTTTTGGATGAAGCGTACAACCTTGGAAATATTTGTAATTTTGGGGTTCTACTATTAGGATATTCAAGCTAGCTCAGGCCCGCCACACAAAAAGCGACTGATCTGGACAGTCATTAAAAAAAATACACACAAGTTTACCAACTCGCCTCAGGTGTTTTTTTTCCAAAAACTTTTCGAGGCCCCACATATCCCTACTATTAAAAAAATTGTGCGACTCTCAAGGAAGAAGTGGATTGCACTACCCGCCATTGGTGTGTAATTACGAAATGTAGAGTTCGTACGCCTACCTCACCGAAATCATTGCCGGTCAAACAAAGCATTGTTCAATGCTAAGTCCGTTGAGACAAAACAAAAATGTCTTATAGCACAACGGCCAGAGTTTTGTCTGGTACCGTTAAACATTTACAAGGTGATAATAAACAAAGGTACGTGGAAAAATGATAGACACTTGGCATAGAGGACCCATATTTAATGCCAAAGTCGATGTTTTCGCTGATAAAAAATTCGACTGTTGATTCACTTCTGCTTGTCTTTGACAACTGGACCTACACATGGATCAGGTGAGTAAATCTTCGGGATTTACACGGAAAAGTTTGAAAGTGCAGAAAAGTCTGGACGCATACAAATACTTCGTTCCCAACGCGGAAACGTACTCGGTTACACATTAACCTTTGCCAAAATCCATCAATCCTTTCAGCTAATATTCAATACAAATGCCAATATTTAAATAAATGACCCCTGGTTTTACACAAACTCGCTTTCATTAATTATGATTGGAAAAATAAAAGAAAACGGGGACTCAGCTCCTCTGTACACGGAAGCGTATTGCGGCCACATGCACACACACACACCTCTAAACCTCTCTGCAATAGACATTTTTTTTTAACATGCATTGTTCTCAAATGATTCAATTTGGCATCAGAAATACTTCCTAATTTGAGATTAAGAATAATTCCTACCTGAAATGAAGTGATCATATTTGAGAGGCTGTTGGCAGTTGTGCGACAGAGACTCTCCACACTTTGCTTTTTGATCCAAATGTACATTTGAAATTATAAATCTCGTGGGATAATTCTATTTGTAAAACTGCATATTATATTGCTTGACTGTATCTTGCTTCCTAAGCCAGAAATGTTTGCTTTTGTTGTGAAAGTTGGCCATATGGCCTTTTTAATTGTCCTTTTACATCTGCAACTTCTGTTTTCCAATCTTACAGTCTAAGATGGGCCACCTGACTCTGTTCATATGCACGGCGCACGGTTACATTTACGGCTGGAACAAATTCCTCCGCCCTTCGACGTACAAGTGGTACACTCCCCCGGGCTACATGCTGTGCCTGGCGGTGCCCTCCGTGGTGCTCGTGCTGAAAATGCTGATCTTGGTGCCCTGCGTGGATCGAACCCTCACCCGCATTCGCCAGGGCTGGGAGAGGGCCCCGAGCGTGGAGGGGGGCCAGAGCAAGGCCACAAACCTGTGAGCATCTGAGCTCCTGGTTCGTCGGGAGTGAACTCGGTGCCATCGGGGATGGAAAAGACTCGAATCAACTTTCTTAATGAGTAATTGTTGATCACTGCTTCTCATGCATTCTCCTGGCATCGTTGAGGTTCTACAAGGTAGGGTAAGTTCATTTTGGGCAAGTTGGAATACGATTGTGGCCTCTGAACAAGATAACTTCCCCCCAAACGGAAAGACCGTCCAGGATACGAAGCTTTCTATTTCTCAGCTGTGTTTGTTGTTCCTCTTTTACCAAATGCGTCAAAAAATAGACTTGCATCCCTCCCTCGACGACGCGCATTGTTGTGATAAACAGAAGCAATCATTTCCATTCCTCTCTCTCCAAGTGGAGGATCACCCCCCCCCCCCGAAGCTGCTTTCGTTCGCACGGCCCAAATTTTCCTCCCTCTCAAGGGCGCCGCGTACGCAAAATTAGAATAAAGTGGTCACCCGAGTGGAGCCAGTCTCCGTCAGCCGGTTCGATGAAACACGCTTTACCCGGTAGAAGGAGAGACTGGTTTCGAGAACACAGCACAGAAACACAATTGTGTTTCGGTTAGACGTACACATGCAGCCGTAGTTAAAAAAAAAAAAAAAAAATGCTTTATTACTGCTGTCATCTTCTCTCTTTGGTATCATAAATCCGTGGGCAACTGTGCTTTACTGTGATTGGACCCAAATAACCGTGTTATCCATCTTGCTCCCCCAAAAAAACAGTGAGATTTTCATGCTTTATTTTTTAGAATTAAATTATAATGAATGGAATATTTTTTGAAGGTTATTAGTATTTTGTAATCTATGTAAAATAGTTTTCATTAAAAAATAATTCACACTGGGGCGGCACGGTGGAGCAGCTGGAAAGCGTTGGCCTGACAGTTCTGAGGTCCCGGGTTCAATCCCGGACCCACTTGTGTGGAGTTTCCATGTTCTCCCCATGCCTGTGTGGGTTTTCTCCGGGTACTCCGGTCTCCCCCCACATCCCAAACACATGCGACATTTATTGGACACTCTGAATTGCCCCGAGGTGTGATTGTGTGTGCGGCTGTTTGTCTCCACGTGCCCTGTGATTGGCTGGTGACCAGTTCGGGGTGTACCCTGCCTCCAGCCCACTGACAGTTGGGATAGCAACCCTTGTGAGAATAAGCGGCTTAGAAAATGGATGGATAGATGTGTGACCCTTGTGAGGATAGGTGGCTTTCAAAATAGATTGATGGAAAACCCAAATGTGCTTTTGTAAACATTATCATTGTGAGTGTGGCTGTTTTTCTCGATGTGCCCTGCGATTGGCTGGCGACCAGTTCAGGGTGTACCCCGCCTCATGCCCATTGACAGCTGGGATTGGCTCCAGCAATCCCGCGACCCTCGTGAGGATAAGTGGCTAAGAAAATGTATGGATGGATGGGTAATTCACGCTGTTTATTTTGTATTAATTTAAACATTATTAATTACAGTATTTTATTTTATAAAAACAGAATATATACAATAAATTGTTTTGATAATTGAGATAAATTAATAAGTAAATTTTAACAGGAAAATTGGCTAAATTAACAAATATTACAAGAATCTTTGTAATATAAAATCTTGGGGGGAGTTGGACAAAAAAGCCTCTTGATTGTTTCACATAAAATATTTGACTTCCTGAAATCTAGTTCGCTTTATCATTTTACTGTGAAAATCTCTCACTGTGCATTTTTATCATTTTTTCCCCTTCTGAGTTTAATAGTGTATTTTGAGCATACAAATCATTAAACATTCCTTAAGTGAAAACATCATCGTGACCTGTCAGCTAATGTGGCGCTCGCCAGCAAATAAAAAGTACTGAGTTGTGGGGTGCTCAGCTGGGACATCTGGTGGACAGGTGGGGAGTGACACGAATTGAATGTTAATCGGATAACGTCCAAGCCGAAGTGGGAGCAAGTGAGGAGGATGGAGCAGCTGTCGTTATCATATCCTCGTCCGCCCCCGTGCCCAACATTTATGCCAAAAACAAAACCAAAAAAACTTTGTTATCCAGCATCTAATAACATTATCTTCTCACACAATCTGTAATCCCTCCTCCACCCTCCCCTCCTCTTGTATTAGCCTCTCTTCATCAAAGAACCGATGTTGCTTTCAGGCTCTTTTGGATCCCATCTTTAGATTTAAACGAGATTCAAATATTGCCCCGGGAAGCCATGAATCTAATAATGCGCCGAGAAACTGTGAAACAAGCTGTCTTACATATTGTAAATTTCCTCTCGCGGTGAAATTTCACACACCTAGACAACTCTGATACACTTAACAGGATTATCTATGGCCTGCTAGAAAAAGTAAATAAACTGCTGCATTGTGGGTAAAAGATACACATCGTGTACTGGAATGACAAATTCACATAGGACTCATCCGTCTCATGTCAAAGGGTTTAATAAAAGACAGAAAACACAACGACATTCGTCTCATTTACTTCAGTTTTTTTTTTTTCAGCGTCATTGCTAACTTCAGGTTTTAAAAGTAACGAGCTCATTTTAAAAAATGCAACGAGTAGAAAGAACAGATATTTGTGTTTTAAAATCTAAGGACTAAAAGTAAAAAGTGGCCAGAAAAGGAAATGATCAGGTAAAATAAAGATACTTGAATTATCTATTTAAGTACGGTAACAAAGTACTTTGGTACTCGCTACGCACATAACGTATGTTTTCACACACTTAAAGCTATGGTAAAATGTAGATTTAAAAAAACCTGCAACAAATATTATCAGCCATGCCAAATGTGAAAGATTTAAAATAAAAAAACAAAAGCTGTCAAAGCTTTAAAATCAAGGCAAATCAAAATGTTGTCTCCGCTGCGGCTAGTTCGCTAAATTTGTGGAGCTACTTCTTTGTTTTGTGGTTTTGTTTTGTTGTTATGCGCCGGGACATCCGGACATATTGAAGCCGTAAAAATATACCCACTTAAGTCCTGCGTGAGATGGAATACTGTACTGTATATCCGACACGGCCTCGCTATGGCCTTCCCCGATGCACCGAGTTGCGATTGCCGTGAGCTAGTTTGTGCGCGAACGGGCTGAATGGTGTTAGCATGAAGGCAAAAGGTCATTCTACTCGACTTGGTGATGTACAGTATTCAGTAGATTGACCAAAAAACTTTGAAATGGTAATAAGCTAAAAAAAAGAAAAAATCTTCAGAGAGCCAGACCAAATAAATTATTTGGTACCTACATCTCTAAATCTCAATTTTCTCCAATAGTACACTCATTTGAAAAAATGCAGTAGAACATTAAATATAAATATTTAATTATTATCAAAGTCGTGAATATTTCCATCCTTTGGCCTTTGATGCTTGGTTGATATTTTCCACGTGTCACACTGTCTGGATTTCACTTCCTCGGGTGAATATATGCATCTAACTTGTGTTATCATATTAATGCACTCATGGAAATAAGAAGCAAATGGATGCACCTGCTGTGCGTACATATTGATGTTTGATCTCGTAACGTCTGCTTCAATTTCTTTGCTGCATCTACACTCTCACTTGTAATGTAATATTTCCTAGGGTCCTCCTCTGATGGAGCACTCGACACGCTCCCCTCGCCGTGATAGGATGAGACGTCGTAAAACGGGGGGTGGGGAATAACGAGTAAGGACAAGAAGTCGGCAACTCTGAGCAAATGTTTCCCGGAGAAAGACTTCAGTTGAACTCTGGAAACGGATCAGACGCGCGCGCAACTCTGCGGGGAGTTTATCTGAGTTCATGGATAGGATAGCGCGGAGTCATGGTTAAAAAAAAAAATGTAAAAAAAAAAAAAAAAGAAATACGCGACTGTGCAGCGCCGTCACTACTGCGTGTTTTAATTAGAAGTACGTTTCCATTCATACGGGAACAGCAGAAGAACGGCAAAGCCGAATCTGAGCGCAGAAATCAACAGAGCTGAATACAAAGAAGTAGATGAGCAGTTGGTCCGCCAAGATGGTGACCACCAATACTTTAGTGGACAAACTAAATATGGATTCATGGTAAATATAACGCTCGTGCACCTTTGTCACCGAAATCACGTGACTGGCCGGAAGTGCCGATCAAAAAAGCATTTTTCAATGCGAAATCAGTTGGAGACGACACGAAATTACATCTTACAGCACGACGCCCGGAGTTTTGTCCGATACCATTAAACGTTTAGAAGATGATAATAAACGAAGGTACGTGGAAAAATTAGATAAACTCGGCATAGAGGACCCGTATTTGATGCCGAAGTTGACATTTTCGCCGAAATCTGACGAAAAGAAACTGGACTGTTAACCCGCTTCCGCTTGTCTCGACAACTGGATCTACACACGGATCTGGTGAGTAAGTCGTCGAGATTTACACGGAAGAGTTTAAAAATGTAGAAAAGTCTGGATGCATACAAATACTTCGTTGCTGGATCTGTTCTCAACGGGGAGAAGGCTCGTGAACGCGGAAACGTACTCTGCTACACGTTAACCTTATCCGAAATCCATCGATCTTTTCAATTGGTATTCAATACAAATACCAATATTTAAATAAATGACTCCTGCCTGGTTTTGCACAAACCGCATTCATTAACTGTGATTGAAAAAAAAAAAAAAAGAGGACGGGGGAGTGGCTCCTCCATACACAGAAGCATATTGCGGCCACACACACACACCTCTAAAACTCTCTGCTACAGATATTTGGTTTTTTTTAAATACGCATTGTTCTCAAATGAGTCAATTTGGCATTATAAATACTTTGTAATTTGAGATTAAGAATAGTTCCTACCTGAAATGAAGTGATCGCTACACAGTCGTGTGTATTTGGTTGGGCACAAGCAATCACGTTTAATTGCCGATATCTGTCGATATTTTCTGGTCTTTTCAGCCGTTATTCCATAGACTGACCTCTTTGAATATCTGTCTTGTCGCTAAATTTGTATTTTTTTTTTTCAACTTGCCTCCATTGCAACATAGCTTGTATCCATATCTTTTTTTTTTTCTAGCCCCACCAACATCCTTTCTTTTTGCTGCGAAGCACAAAAACATTTTTGGGTGGGGGAGGTGGGGGCAAATAATCCAACAGTATATCTGTTTTTTGCAGCTCGAGATTTTCTCCAGTTTCATTTCTCGCTCTTCCGTGCTTTCATGACAAACGTCCTTGTTTGGAAAGCAATCCTATGTCCGGTTTAACCCGCTTAATGCGTGGAAGAAGGTCGGACCGACCCCCCCCCCCCGAGCCCCCCCGCCCGCTCGCGCTTTAATTCAACCCCGCAGGTAGTGAATCCGAAACGGCAAAGCATTTCGAAAATTGTGCGGTGTGAAATATGATGAGGGAAATAGATCTTGTTAAGTAGATGCAAATTTAATAAAATGTGTTCCTGAAAAAAGCGAGCAGGTGGAAGCATCATTCAATCATTGGCGGTATAAACAGGAAAAATAATGTTGACACCGACCACGAGGCTTTGTGTTTGATGAGAAAAATCGACAAGCTCGTCGGTTGAGGTTCAGGGTTTGAAACTTTAGTTTTTTATTTTTTGCAGCTTCCTCCAACATTCTGAAAACATTTAATTTAGGTGACTTGAAGACCCACAATTTTTCTGGATGTGTCAACGTTAATCTTCCTCTTCTTTTCCTTTCGGCTTGTCCCGGTTAGGGGTCGCCACAGCGTGTCATCTCTTTCCATCGAAGCCAATCTCGTGCATCTTCTTCTTCTCTCTAACGCTCACAACATCCGTCAATCTTTTCTTTGGTCCTCCTCTCGCTCTTTTGCCTGGCAGCTCCATCCTCAGCACCCTTCTACCGATATACTCAGTCACTCGTCTCTGAACATGTCCAAACCATCGAAGTCTGCTCTCTCGAAACTTGTCTCCAAAACATCCAGCTTTGGCTGTCCCTCTAATGAGCTCGTTTCTAATCCTATCCGGCCTGTTCACTCTGAGCGAGAACCTCAACATCTTCATTTCTGCGACCTCAAGTTCTGCTTCCTGTTTCTTTCCTCCGCCTGCTTCCTGCTTTCACTGCAGATCACAATATCATCTGCGAACATCATGGTCCAAGGGGAATCCAGTCTAACCTCAGCTGTCATTACTACCGCAGACAGGAAGGGGTTCAGAGCGGATCTCTGATGCAGTCCCACCTCCAACTTAAACGCTAATGTGAGTGCTTCTTTTTTTTTTTTTTTTTTTTTTTTTTATCAATTGTCCCCGGCAGTTGGCCAGTGACCAGTCCGGGGTGTACTTCGCCCTTCCCCCAAAGGCAGCTGGGATAGGCTCCACTTCACTCTCATGAGGATAAGCACTAGAGAAAGTGGGCGCATCTATAAAAGCAGTGGAAGTACTAGATTGGACCAACACGAACTCACACACACACACACACACAAACACCCCGATGGGGGGGAAAAAATGAAAAGCACACTGCAACTTTATAGTTTCTTTTAATAATAAGTAATACCTCTACAGACAAAGCAAAAAATAATTACAATTAAGGAAACAGACAGATTAAAAAAAACATGCATTACACAAATGAAAAGAAAAAACTCAAGGGAACCGTACTGTACTAATTATTGCTTTTTTTTTTCAACCCCAGTATGCTTTCTTCCTTTGATGTTTGAAAATTATGTTATTAAATGAATTCAAAGTGCTCGCATTCTGGCCTCGATGCAAAATTATGTAATATCTGCTCGGGAACCGTGCGGCTGACGCTTATGATACTGATGCCCGTTGCGGCAACGTGCTGACGTCCAGATGCTTTTTATTTACTTGAGCTTTGAAAAGGCAAACACGATTCAAAGAACAGTCCGGAAGGTGATTCCGCAAGAGATTTACACAAATTCCCGGTAAATTAAAAAAAAAAAAAATGCACATGACTGACGTTTTAATATATTGTGGCTTGCCCTTTAGCTTTTCTCGATACTTTCACGAGTGTCCATCCATGCGTGCAGTACCAGGCAGCAGAATAATAAACACCACTACAGCACAGGATACTTGTTCGCCTCCGGTTATTTGCATTTACAAACGCATATTTTAATTCATATAATCAATGAAATGTTTTGAATTTTTCTTTTGTTTGTTTTTTTAACAGCCACTTGAAGGCTGAATTCATGGGGAATGATTACTTGCGACGCTACACCCAGTATTTAAAAATAAAATGCTATCCAACTTTCATACCCGACGGCCCTCAAAGCAGACACATTAAAAAAAAAAAAAATCACACTGACGAACCTTAAAAATCATGCTATAAATTGCAGGGATGATAATTTTCCGTGGATTCGCGGAATTTGAAGTTTTTTCAGCTGAAAATGTCATTTTCGTGAAACGTGTTGAGAAAATTTGTGTGTGGGGGGGGGGGTTACGGCTAGACAAGGGATGATGCTGTGGTCAAGACTCGCTGCCGCTAGCATCTATCGGCAACACTCGTCGTGAAATTAGTCGCAGCCGTGATAGCGGAAAACGGCGTTGCTATCTGTTTGCATTGAATTTGGTGTTTGTAATGACAACATTACGATTTCCGGCAGCTTTTTGGCGAACATTTCACAGAGTAGCATTCTGTTCACTACAGCAGAGATATAACTTATAGACATACGTACACATATGTTATCAAGCGCTCTTCATGTTTGCCAGTATGGCAAAAGTCTTGGAACGAAAAGATGAAGCTCGTGCCGGGGAAATTGATAAAAAAACACGGGGTGAAAAACTGTTTCAGATGGGCATGGCTTGAAAAATGTGTAATTGTGCAGATAGGAATGAAAACTGTATCGACGTCTTTAACCGAACACGTACAAAAAGTGGGCCTTTCCGGCAAAGTGCTGTGCACTCTGTGTTCCGATACGATCAATTATGGAAGCCGAGGAGCAAAAAATATCCAGGAGGGTATCCGAACCGGGAAACCCAAAGGTAAGATGGACGTAAATTTCTCAATTATATCATTGACAACTGTTAAAAACATTAGGCCTATCTGTAGCACTGGCCCTGTAGATCATGCATTTTATCACTCACATTTAAATTTCATGATGTCTCTCTCTCTCTGTGTCTCATAATTATATATATATATATATATATATACACACAGTATATAAATAAATTACTTGTGTGCTTATTTCTGAAGTTTAACCAGTAAGTGCAGTAGCCTATTTGATATAAGTTCCCCTCAGTCTACATTTTTATGTCTGAAGTTTGGCAAAATTATTTTGGTTGTCTGGACTCATATTTTAAATTTTCAAAATTTTATGATTGCCCTGTATTTACACTGTTAGAAGTGACCAGAGGTCACCATTTAACAGTGTGTTTTATGAAAAATGTTCACGCCCGAAGGGGGGCACACCCCCAAAATTGGTCATTCTCATCCCTGAAATTGAGATTATGATTTTTCTTAATGTCCAATAATTTCACATCTGAATCACTGCTGCGTGAGAAAAAGCAACAAGTCACCCAAGTGCCATCTGCGAGGCCTGGTGGGGCACTTCCCCGCTTGCCCCAAATACAAAATCGCCATCTGTTTTCACTGTTAATGTCCGTCAATTCCGACCCCCCCCCCGACCCCCTGTGTCTTCCGCCGCGCCGTTCTTACGTTAACAGTGTTTTCTCCTCCTCGGGGTCGGTCCTCTCCCAGCCCCGACGAATGCGGGTGACCGTCCGGTCCACGCAAGGGAGGAGGAGCAGCAGCTTCAGCGCCAGCACCGCAGAGGGCACCGCCAGACTCAGCACGTAGCCTGGCGGCATGTACCACTTGTACGTGGAGGGCCGCAGGAACCTGTCCCAGCCGTACAGGTAAGTGTGAAGGGTACACAGGAATAAAGTCAGGTAGCCCAGCTTCGACTGGAATACAAGAACGGGAGCAATCAGCGTACTCGGTACGTAGAATTATGTGCTGCAAAGCGCATAATTTTAACCTTTTGCGTTTGTGTATATTCGCCTGCACGCGGACAAAGCGCTTGTAGATGCAAGCCAGTGACCCACGTTGAGGGACTGCCTCGAACTTACGGTACATTTGATGAATAACATTAACATTTAAACTAACGCTCTCATTTAAAGACAAAATGTGTGTGTGGAATGTGAAGATGAGCTTCACGCGACCCACTTACATTTATGAATGACTTAGTTAGCGAGGCCAATTATATTTCATGTTGGAGGAAAAGGCCACAGCGGCCCAGACTAAAGAAAGAAAAATGCTAAAACGAGTTGTTGTGCATGCCTCCGACCATCTGATTTCTGAGCCGCTTATCCTCACAAGGGTCGCGGGAATGCTGGATCCTATCCCAGCCAATGTTGGCCGGGAGGCGGGCGGCCCCCTGAACCGGTTGCGGTAGAGACAGACTACAGTCAGACTCACAATCGCTCCTAGGGTAAATTGAGAGGCTCCAATGCTAATACAATCCAAAGCGTTGGCCTCACAGTTCTCAGGACCCGGGTTCGATCTCGGCCCCACCTCAGTGGCGTTTGCATGTTCTCCCCGTGCCTGCGTGGGTTTTCTCTGGGTACTCCGGTTTCCTCCCACATCCCAGAAACATGCAATATTAATTTGACACTCTAAATTGCCCCTTGGTGTGATTGTGAGTGCGGCTGTTTGTCTCTATGTGCCCTGCGATTGGCTGCCGACCAGTTCGGGGTGTACCCCGCCTCCCGGCCAACGTTGGCTGGGATAGGGTCCAGCATTCCCCCGACCCTATTGAGGATAAGCGGCTCAGAAATCAGATGGTCGGAGGGATGCACAACAACTCTTTTTAGCATTTATCTTTCTCTAGTCTGGGTCGTTGTGGCCTTTTCCTCCAACATGAAATATAATTGGCCTCCCTAACTAAGTCATTCATAAATTTAAGTGTGTCGCGTGAAGCTCATTTTCACATTCCACACACACACACCCGCCCTGCCCGTTGACAGCTGGGATAGGCTCCAGCACTCCCCGCCACCCTCGTAAGGATAAGCGGCAAAGAAAATGAATTTATATATACTCGAAATCCCTCCCAACCTGACAACAGGGCTGGAAAATTATTTTTCCCAGTCAATTAAAAAGAAAAATCCTCTAAAAAAAAAAATATATATATATAATATATATATATATATATATATATATTGTTGTTGTTTTTTTTTACTTTTACGAGAGATTTTTTTTTTTATTGCCATTCCCCCAAGGTCCAGAGTAGTCAAAGAAGACTGGAATGTTTGTTCATTTAACCTCCCCACTCAAAACTCAATTCAAGCTTTGTGAAGCAAAACAGCCCGTGGTCAAACTCGAAAGTATAAGTTTAAAAAAAAAAAAAAAAACGTAAAAGTGTTGCCAAACTTGTGGAAACATGAATTATTGAAGTATAATGTAATAAAATGTGCTCAGTTCAGAGCCAATCAACATGATCTAACCTGGGGGTCATCAATACATTTCGTTTCTTGCACGTCCAGTAGTTCCTCTAATTTTCCACCCCACGTGAAACTCAGCGATGTTTTTTTTCTTTTTTTTTATTTCAACCACAGTGTAAAATATTACCAGCAGACAAATTGAAAGTGGATAAGCGACCGTTCCTTTCTAATTATTTTCAGCACGGACGCATTTGGAGGATCATCAGGCCGGTTGCGGCTCGCAATTTTTCAAGGGGCAAGCCCGGATCCAAAGCTGGCTCATATTCATTTGTCTGAAATGCCCCAACAATATACTAGTAGCCTGTATTCCATACTCGGTGACTGCCAAATTTGTTGGCGACAGAAAGGTGTCAAGCCGTTTGTCTATTTTTTTTTTTTAATACCTGAATGCAAATTTAAGTGGAGCACAGCTTCTGTGGCACTTTATTGTTTGATAAGTGAGCCTCAAGTGCCTGATTGTCAATCAACCAGTTGAACTGGAAAGGACTGAAGGCTTTTTGTGCTCAAATTGTGGCACGCAATAACACACAAAACAGGCAAACAACCCGCAAGTCTTTCAGAGAGGGCGGCTGAAATCAAAAGAACACAAAAGCCGTCATCGTTGAGGCGGCCCTGAAGGGCGCGTTGAAGAAAAAACAACAATCACAAAAATCTATTGATGCACAAACTCGACTAAAGGGAGAAATAATAACCTACATTGGAATGATGTGATTATTCGGAAAAATGCAGAAAATGCGAAAGGCCTGTTTCAAAACAATAAAGCCAGACTTAACAGAACTGATTGAAGAAATAAGAACAACAATAATGAATGACAAAAAGGGGAACTCGAAACCCCTCCCATCCTGACAACAGGTCTGGAAAATGATTTTTCCCAGTCAATTAAAAAGACAGGGATGAGAATTTTCCGCGGATTCACGGAATTCCGAGTTTTTTCAGCTGAAAATGTCATTTTTGTTTTTCAAAATTTTATGATTGCCCTTATTTACACTGTTAGAAGTAAGCAGAGGTCACCATTTAACAGTGTGTTTTATTAAAAAAAAAATTTCATACCTAATCCAGACATTTTCAGTGTTTTTCCAAATTGGTCATTCTCATCCATGAAAAGAAAAATCTTCTAAAATGGAAATGTACTTCAAAATATATATTGTATTTTTTTTCATTTTTGGCAACTACAACTGCTTTTAAAGTGCAGTCGGTGCCCTTTCAAAGGTTCATTTGTGAGCCGGCGCGCGTGTAACAAAGTGACACAAGCTCGCCTTTGCCTCATCCGAAATCTTCCAGCGGACGCTTAATACGACGCCGCGTCGCCACGCGCGCAAACGCGGTCGCCCTCATGCGCGGTTGCATAATGAGAAGTCTGTCGGGGAGCTGCCGAGCGCAGGAACAGCTTGAGCCTCGCTGGGAAAAAACCCGCAGACGTTTTGCAACCGGTTAACGACTGCCAATGTTTTCGGTAAACAGGCCGCGGGGATTTTGCAGGGCCGCGCGCGGCACACTGGACCTTTGTATTGAGGGTCAGCACGGACTAAAATGGCGTCAGAGGAAGTGGGGGTTGAAGGGGGGGGGGTGGCACTACCTGTACGTAGCTGAATTCTCTCCAGCTGAGGGCGTTGCTAACGGAAGGCAGGGATGTTATTCCCAGCAGGACGTACAGGCCGAATCCCAAAATGCCCACCGAAAGGTAAGAGTCCGATCTCCAGGCCACTGTCGTGTCGAACTTTGACGTTTGGTTCTCCTTGACCTAGACACGGAAAGGAAAAACATGACAACAACAAAAAAAACCACAAGGCTTTAAGTACTTATGCGAGAATAGGTTGACATTCTTTTCACAGGCGGCATTTTACCTGCGTGATAACGTAGTCCCAACCCTTGAATCTCACATAATATCTATAAGATTAAAAAAACAAAACAAAAAAAAACAACATTAATCGATATTCTTGGTAAGGTGCAAGCAACAAATTGATGTTCTTTCCTACCAATTTTCTGCGATCTGGTACTAACGATGCCAGCTTGAATTTTTGGGGGGGATTTTAATGTAATTATAATTTCGCACTCACTGCGAATGATTTAGACAACATCTCAATAAATTGTGCTCTCACGTGTAACATCCATCCCTTTTCTTCGCCGCTTATCCTCACGAGAGTCGCGGGGAGTGCCGGAGCCTCTCCCAGCTGTCAATGGGCAAGAGGCGGGGTACGCCCTGAACTGGTCGCTCAGCCAATCGCAGGGCACATGGAGACAAACAGCCGCACTGACAATTAGACCTAAGGGCAATTTAGAGTGTCAGATTAATGTTGCATGTTTTTTGAGATGTGGGGGGAAACCGGAGGGCACGGAGGAAACCCACGCAGGCACGGGGAGAACATGCAAACTCCACACAGGCGGGTCCGGGATCGAACCCGGGACCTCAGAACTGTGAGGCCAACGCTTTACCAGCTGCTCCACCGTGCCGCCCGCGTGTAACATATGACTCCAAATTGATAGAGAACAAGGAATAAGACGAATTATGCGTTTTTTTTTACTTCCTCCTCCTCCCTTTGCTGAATGAAAGCCGAATGAAAACCTGCATTAATGTTATTTGCCTTTCCTTTAAAATCTTTTTGTCGTTGTATGAATGCCCGTTCGTTACACATTTATACGCTTTCAATGAAATCAAACAGTTCCTTTTCACTGTGTTGGGGTTAAGGATTTACGCCACATTAGCGCTCGGATGACAAATGTATTAAAAGTTTTGCTGATAAATTGATTTTAGAGCGTAAATTGTTGCCATTGGTCGGGTTACTACTATAATATTAACCCACATGTCACTATTTATTGCAGAACACAATCCAATTACACAGTGTTGCCCATTATCACCTTATTATTATCACACCTCCTCATTCATTTAACCTAGTTCGTTATTTATAAAAATGACTACCGGTATCCTTTGGTTGGAAATATGCACTAGCCTGAATGTCAAATAAATTGTTCATCTCTAAACTGTATCCCTGCAAATATAAATGAAGTTTAAACTTTAAGGCACCTAATTGGGATGATGAGCGTGTAGAGGACGTGCAGAGAGGCAAAACCCAGAGCCAGCAGTCCCAGCTGCTTCCTGCACAGCATCCAGCGGTCCAGCCAATCAGGGAAGCGCCTGGAAGAGCAATGGCCGTCTTTTGTCTTGAGCAAAGTACCAAAACGCTCCGATCGCCTGCTTTTCCGACGTCTTACTTGTACTTGGTTCCCCTGTAGATCTGCAGGAAGGCGGCCATGATGCCAGGCAGGTAACACAAGGACAACATGATGAGCGACACGATGGGGCACACCTAAAAGACGCACAATGCGCGCGGGCCGCGCGGCAGCTGCTTTATTTCACACCCGAAGGTTGCGTACTTTATATAGTTTCAAAAGAAAAAGGAAGCAATGCGGACCTTGTTGGCCAGGGAGACCATAATTCTGAAGGAGATGTCTTTGCCCTGCACCGCGTAGGCGTACACGACGTCTCTGATGACAACGTAGAAAAAGAAGAAGGCGGCGAGGCCGACGGCGATTTGGAGCGGCAGCCTCCACTCGGGGAACAGCTGCAGGGGGAAGTCCTCCAGTTCCTGGGCCGCCGACAGAGAGCCCCGGTCCAAAACGGCGAGGCCCATCTTGGTGGCCACCTCGGCGACGGCCCGCTTGGCCTCGGTACTGTTGCCGCACACGTACACCTGCGATACAACCACACACGTGCGGGATTATACAGTCAAAGTTATAGAAATGTGGTCCATAAAGTCATGCTTTCTTTTGGGGGGTGGGGGGTAACTGGAAGAGAAAATGGGAAAATGTCACAGCGTGCCGTTGGAGGCGATCAATATTTGCTACAAAAGTTTTGGTATCAATAATCAGATATTTATGTGGTAAAGATTGATTATTTTAAGGTTTTTTTTTTTTAAACCTATACTAAACTACATCTGTATAACTTAAGATACTATAGTATCTATCCGTCCTTTTTTTCACCGCTTATCCTGACGAGGGTCGCGGGGAGTGCTGGAGCCTCGATACGATGCTAATACTGTATATACCGTAATTCCCGGCCTACAGAGTGCACCTGGTTACCGAGTACCGTATTTTCCGCACTATAAGGCGCACCTAAAAGCATTTAATTTTCTCAAAAGCCGAGGGTGCGCCTTATAATCCGGTGCGGATCAGTATTGAGCCTTTAGTGCAGCTCCATCTAATGGATGCATAACATAACTCCAGCCTCTACTGTAGTATCTATTCTATGCGCCTTATATTGTGGTGCGCCTTATAATGCGGTGCGCCTTATATGTGAAAAAAGTGTTGAAATAGGCCATTCGTTGAAGGTGCGTCTTATAGTGCGGAAAATATGGTACATTTGTAAAGGAAATACCATTTGGTACATACATACAGCTGTGTAAAAGGCGCAAGTGCCCACATTGAAACCCACACTGAAACACGAGATATTTACAAAGAAAGATAGTACACAGAAAGAGTTTAACACTAGCGTCGTGCTAAATTTAGCACTAATGCTAGCCCTAATGTTAACAGCGCCGGTTACCAGTAAATATCACTGAGACAGGCCAGTAACACAGCAGCAACACGCTAACGCAGCTCTCACGCTAGCGCAGCGCAAACAGGACCGGTATAAGTCACTTCCTCGACATATATATTCCACCGGTCTCACTTTTACCTTTTCTGCTTGAGTGCCCCCATGCGCCCGTTAGAAAAAAATGCACAAATTCGCCGCACCGCCACATAAACCGCAGGGTTGAAAGCGTGTGGGGAAAAAAGTCGAAAATTACGGTACTACCTAATATATACTAATCCTCTGTTCCAATACCATTCGGCCTTATTTTTCTCCCCGAGAAAATCTCCCACTTTGTTTTATTGATTTTATGTATTTAAACAGGTACTGTGCATAATGAATGTTCGCATGTTAATTTGCCAAATGATCGCCTTGGGCTCCACCTCCCCCTCCCCATTCGTACTCCCTCGGCGGCTCGATGCAACATTTGAAGTACAAATGCAGTAAATACAAGTACAGGTACACGTATCCTTCCGTGGCAGGCAACCTCCAGAACTCACGTTCAAAAGATGCTGAGAGTTATTGTAGGATAAAAGGAACTTCATAAAATTAGAGCCTTTTTCATCCAAAACAAACAGTAAAAGGATTACAGAATTTTGCATTATTTTCATATAATTTCCATTTTTGGTCATAAATAATAAACTATGCAATCAGACTTTTGCTACATTGGGAAAAAAATATTTAGCTCGTTGAATTAGGAGAATTTTAAAAAGTTCCCTTCTTGCATACGGTGACAAGAAAATGAACATAAATAATAATTCCACTACAATAGTATAATAATTCCACTATAAACCTCATAATACAATCACAGGGAAATGTTTTGGAACATAACCATCTCTATATAATATTTCATATACGTTCAAAGCAGCATAATTCTCATTTCGATGATTTAGCTACCTTACGACGACGGCGTCAACACGCTGTAAATATTCAATGCAACATTAAATGCAATGAGATCCAAAACATAAGCAATAACTCAGCCCTGACTGAGATAATAAGAAACCTCAATCTCAAGTGACACCATCAGCCAAGTATTAAATTAAAAACACAACACGTACTATATTTGTGTTGGAGGTTGCAGCCAGGCACATTATATAACTGATGATTAATGATGAATTAATTAATGAAGTGATTAATAATTGGTATAGGAATTACAAAATAATAGCTTTCAGTGTGTTGCAGTGACGTTTACAGTAATGCAAACTACAACCATAGAAAATAAATGTATTAAATCAATCAATACCTGTCTGACAATATCATTCAAAACTTATCATATTTAAAAATTCAGTTTGATACAACTCTGACACTCTTATGACTGTTCTTAATGTGTAACACTATAATAATCCAGTACTCATTTATGTTACTTTAATTTTGTCCCTTAGGTGCACCTTACATAAAGTAATTTATGTATCTTCAAGGATGAAATTATTTGAAAAAAAAAAAAAAAATGAACAATTTTCTAACAGTGCTCCAAATAGACTAACAAACACAAAAACGAGCACGCACACAAACACACACACGCATATGGTCCTGGCGGCCCTTCGGGAGCGTTCAAACGGATCCGAATGAAACGAAAAAAATACTCACATATGCTGCAGTTTCGCAGTACAGAGGCGGGAAAGCGAAACGTGACGGGATGCTCAGATCTAAGAGTGACTTGGAGTTAATTGACTCAAGGGCGCATCTGACGCGCCCCCCGCACCAAAGACGCGAGGCCGACTCGTCGAATTTGGCCGCCGCCACCGCCGCCCGCGAGCGCTCTGATCCGAACTTCAAAATGAGTTAATAATATCATTTGGACGGAGGTTCTTTCCATTATTTTGAACTTGTTGGTCAGCACCCCACTGGGGGGGGGGCACATCGGACACTTGCCAAAGGCTTGTAGCTCTGAAATTCCGGAATAAATTGCCTCGAAATCTGGACGCTTAACATTTGAAAATGCCAGAAAATGAATTTGTTGCTAGTTTGGAGATTCTTTACAAATTAAAAAAAAAAAAAAAAAAGTCAGTACTACTGCTATGCAGACTTCAAGCGGGCAGCCCGGAGTTTGTACCTGTCGACAAGCGTCTGAGGGTCCGTTCTGAAGAGACCAGGCGGACAAGGTGTTGAAGGCTTTCACCACGTGACATCCGGGAAGTAAACTGCACGGAAAACGTTGTCGGTCAGTCCAAAGTCGGGAGGTGGGCGTATTGAACGGGCGGGATTCGGGCGCTCTTACCTCTGCAAATACGCAGCGTTGGCCTCCGGGTACAGATTCTTCTCGGGGTTGTTGCTGACGTCGACCAGCACCTTAGCACCGAAACAGAATCAAATAGTTGCCGGACTGAATTGAGGAAAAAAAACAAACAAAAAACAAAACAAAACAACAACATGAGGTACTTGTGAGGTTGCCCAGGAGTACGGACGGGCGAGCACCGATGCCGGTGTGATGGTCTGAGAGCTCCCGGTGCTGAAACGTCTCCTTGTGATTAATGCGCATGCGCGTGTATTTTGTAAACTTCCGGCATGTCTGAAACATCGCCATCGGTCTTTCAACATGTGCCATTCGACAACTTGTCGCTGAGCGTTCATGTTCGCTATGGACGTCTCAGAAAGATGAACACAAAGAATGTACATATATGTGTGTAGCTTTTTTTTTTTTTAATCAACTTTTGTTTTAAGGTTAGGGAAAAACGTATGTTAGCTCCCTCCATGTAGAAGAAGGGGAACTATGAGACCGGGGGATTTCCCAGTAAGCGTCTGCTACGTACCCAGAGTTCCCCTGTTAGCTACGCATGCGTATTGATCACAAGAAGACTTTTCAGCACGGGGGAGCGCTCAGACCGTCACACCGGGTTGACCTTGGACGGTCCGCTGAGCCCATCGTCGAGTGAAACTGGAAGCTGACTGATCGATGCGATTGCCTGGCTACATCTATCTATCTATCTATCTATCTATCTATCTATCGACCGCTCAGACCGTCACACCAGGTGTAGTTTCCTCAATGGGCTAATCTTGCCTTCTTTCATCCCTTCTTTACTTGCACCACAAAAGAGGAAACAAAAGTAATCCTTGACTCAGTCGATGCGGTTAAAGAAAACTGTTTACTCAAATTCAAACTGGAAAAAATAAAGTAAATAAAATTGTCAATGAACAAAAATACAAAGAAAATGATGTGAATTGCGGAACCCATCAACCCAATCATATCGCAGAAATATGTCCGATTCATCATCTTTCAAAACCCTAACCTGAACTCTTGCTATGTGAGTTTACATATGTGTACACAAAGCTTATTTTGGTTTGAAATAAAATGCAGTTCATTGTGAAGTTACTCTCAGTATTTCTCAACAAACCACAAATTAAAGCCGCAAATATTGTTCATCCTAACGAGTCCAGTTTTTGCAGGCTTTTTCCCATATTCAGGGAACTTGATTGCACCATCCCGCCCTCAATTAAATGTTTAGTTGGAAGAAAAAAAAGTGGATGAAAAGTTTCCCGTTGACTCTTTGATGGAGTAGCTGCATGTGCGAAACACTTTTTGAGCATTAATGAGCGCACTTAGAAACAATTTCGACCTTTAATTCCCGGAAGACGGATTCGACGGATGCCTTCCGAAAGCTATTTCTGCAACCAGCGTGTTGGTGATTATTCTTATTATTATTATTATTATTTTTTTAAATAGCGCAGTGTGCACATTAGTCGAGATAAATAAATACCTTCCCGTCCAGTTGTGACCCGAGTGTCTCCATGAAGCCGTAATGTTCTCTGTGTACGCATACGAAGACCACGCTGGCCAACTGGGATGCGGCCGCGTAGCTCATCACCTGCGTTGGACGCACAACGAAACACGTGGTTACACACTTCCGTCACACACACACACTTGCAGTAGACATTTTACAAAACTTTCACTGGGAAAGCTAGCTGAAGACAAAATGATTTACCGTTATTTCCGGCCTACAAGCCGCAGCTTTTTTCACACGCTTTCAACGCTGCGTTTTATGCGATGATGCGGTTGATTTGTACATTCTTTTTAACGGCTGTAAGGGGGCACTAGAGTGGAAAAGGTAAGAATGAGACCGGTGGAATATATGTGCCGAGGAAGTGACTTTACCGGCTGTGTTCGCGCTACGCTAGCGTGTTGCTGCTGTGTTACTGGCGTGTCTCAGTGATATTTACCAGTAAGTTTTATTTTAACCAGCCCTGTTAGGGTTAGTGCTAGCGCTAGCTTTAGGACGTCGCTAGCGTTAGCACCGCGCTAGCGTTGCTAGCGTTAGCACTGTGCTAGCATGAAACTCTTTCTGTGTACCGTCTTTCTTTGGAAATATCTCATGTTGCAATGTGGGCACTTGCAGCTTTTACACAGCTCCGGCCTATGTATGTACCAAATGGTATTTCCTTTACAAATGTACTCGGTGAGGCTTGTAACCAGGTCCGCTCTATAGTCCGGGAATTACGGTATTTAAAAAAAATATACCTCAACCCTGTAAATTCTGAATTGCCAGATTGATTTTCATGTGGTCAGATTTTTTTATTTTAATTTTTTTTGGGGGGGTAGGGGGGGTGAAAAAAAGTTACAACAAGCAAGTGGCATTCATTCTATTTTATACAAAATTTTATACAAAAGCACAATTAGTTTTTCCATAATCAGCCAAATTATATTTATTTTAAAATGACATCTTCATGGAAGAAGGCCACTGAACAGGTAAAATAATCACAACGTTGCAGCCTGTATTTCAAGTTAGTACCTGCAAAGTTTCCCGAGTTCCCAGAATGACGCAACCTTGTAAGTGACTCATTCGCTTACCTAATTTTGCTACAAAGTCCCTTCGATGTCTTCATCGGAATCATTCAGCGATCGTGACAAACTCTTACAATGGAAAGATCTTGTAACATTTGCACATTAATGTCCACCGGTTATTTGATTTAAAAAGAAAAATCCATGTACTTATTAATGCCTACTCTACTTTCATAATCCCGATTGTTTATTTTGCACGTGTCCCAGATCATTCCACAGCCGCTGCCCCTTTAAGAGCCCCTCTGATGTATTCAATACGATTCTTCAATGGAGGCTGAAACAGCAAATAGTTGCCGGTCGTTCGTTGCGGAAAAAATAAATATTTACACTTCGGCCGCGGGTGTCAAACTCGAGGGCCCGGGAGCCAGATCTGGCCCACCAGATAAATTATCTGTGGCCCACGAATGTCAATCGTGTGAGGCTAATTCCAGCATTCTTGAGAAAATCTGGACCAAAAATCTAAAAAAAAAAATATATATATATATATATATATATATATATGAGGATTTTTTTGTTTTTGTTTTCTTAACTATTTATCCATGAGTTTGTTGCAGCAGCAATGAACTGATGATGATATAATCATAATAATATGGCTTCACAGTCGTGAAGCCCCGCTGTGGGAATACTTAACTGCAAATGTGACCCGTGACAAAAATGAGTTTGACACCTGCAGGCCTGCACATATCTCAAATTTGCTGATATTATGTGATTACTTTTCAAGAAAAGAGGAGGTGACTAAATTAGTTGACCGCAATTTAATCACGTGCAACTGAAAATTTATTTGTTGAAACAGAGATGATGCAATGTCAAATTATGGTGACATTGGCGCCTAAAAACGAAAACAAACCGGCCTTTATGCAGCAAAAGTCCAGGAAACCACCACAAAATGATGAGGAATTTGTTGGGGTTTTTTTTGACAGCCACAATATGTTTAACGTCCCAGAATTATGTAACCACATATGCATGTGCACATATTTCGTCAACATTAAAAAAAATAACAAAAACCAAATGCTCCGAAGCAGCAGAAATATCGAAAACGCAGACCTTATCAGGGACTTTCAACTCAACTGATAAGGTGCGTTTGTTTGTTTGTTTGCACGGCAAGAGAGTTACGGTATGATTAGGATTTTTTTTTTTTTTAAACGTCACCTGAGCTCCTCGAGGCAGTGGGCCGCAGCCGAGCGGTCTGCGGCTGCCGTACACGACCTCGTGGCCCGTCTGCAGCAGGCGCTGGCCCAGCGAGCGTCCCATGTCTCCCGTCCCAAAAACGCAGACGGGCTGCCGCTCCGGGGCGGCCGCCGCTCCTCCTCCCAGAGGATGCAGACACACGCTCATCGGCTTCCCCTCTTTTGACATCGGCCTCGTCTCCCCGGCAAAGTCCGCAGCGACCGACCTGTTGATGGTCGACAACCGTTCCCCACCGGAAACTCCAAATAACAATCAACAAATATATCCCGATGAAAACAAATCCCCTCTCGATCCTATTTATGCGTAGTGTGCATGTATGTCGTCTTCTGCCACATCACTCTGTTGACTCTCAGATTTGGGTGATGGAGTTTTTGTATTTGCTTTAAACCCCCCCACCCCCCACCCTGCACGCACCCCCTCCCATTTTCAGGATGGGCTTAGGGTGAAGTCTTTCCCAACTGTGATTCTCTGTGCCAAAAGGTGGGAGGTGCATGTTTGTCCTGAACCCATAATAACGCTGCTGTGCGAGTGTGCGTGTGTGTGTGTGTGTGTCTGGTTTCAAATATCTTCTGGGAAACCACCATTTTTGTCTCTTAAAAAAAAAAAACAAAAAAAAAAAAACATCAGTTCCCAATACTTCTGGTATTTCTTGTATTGTGAAATCGTTTTAAGCCCAACTGTAGATATATATATATATATTTTGCAATTGCCTCATATCGGATATTCCTGAAGAGACAGTTATGGTAAACATTAGCCAACACGGATTGGACACAAAGTGGAATGTTCCAAAACGCCCTCCTCTCCCCCATAAAAAAAATAAATACTTTTAACACATGTGACCAAAAGGAAGCCACACTTCTGTTTAGAGGGTAAGCAAATGCTCACAAGTGCTCACCGACTAATTAATAGCAAAGCAAATTTATTTTGTATAGCGCACTTCATACACAAAGTAATTGAAGCATTTGAAAACAAAGCGATAAAACATTTAAAACGGGATAATTAACAATAAAAATGACAAACAAAATATTTGTTTTCTAAAATGACAGTTAAAACCTGATACAGTGCAAGTAATATGATCAAAAAAGTGGATATATTCTAAAAAGCATGATAAAAAAAAAAAAAAAAGAAGAGTTTTCAACCTGGATTTAAAAACGTTCCCACTTGGGGCTGACCTCACCTCTGTTGGCAACTTCTTCCATTTGTGCGCAGCTTGTGGCGACCCCTAACGGGACAAGCCGAAAGGAAAGCAAGAAGATAATAGCTAAATGCTGCTTCGCCAGCTTTGCTTTGGACTCTGCGCTCCACTATTTGACCCGAGCCAGTCGATCTCAGAGCTCCACTGGGTTTGTGTTCCGGAAGAATTTCTTTCATGTGTTCATGACCTAAATCATTTTGAGATTTATAGACCAGTAGCAGAACTTTAAAAACTATTCCAAAGCTGACTGGAAGCCAGTGCAAGGACTTTTGGATTGGCGTTATATGCTCTGACCGCTTTGTTCTGAAGTTCTGAATGAGCTGCCGCTGTTTAATACTTTGGTTTTTTTTTTTTTTTTTTTTTCCTCGGGGGGGGGGGGGGGGGGCTCCAGTCAGAAGACCATTACAATAGTCAAGTCTACTTGAGATAAAAACACGAAAGAGCTTTTCCTGGTCTGCTTGACACATACAAGACTTCACTCTGGATGGGTTCTATGTTGCGATACGACCAACCAATTTGCCGGTGAATGGCGACTTTAATGTTAGTAAATCATGTTCTTCGTTTCAAAGGTGTAGCGGGCCTCGTTAATTTCCCAAACGGTTCGAAATGTTCCAGCGTCGGAGAGAGTTAAGGTGAAAGGCTGACCCCGCGACCTGTACGACACTGTAATTACTCCCTCAGCTGCGCCGCGATACAAAAGTCCACGCCGGTGTGGAGGAGACTCAAACAGAGCGCCGGGGTGGAAGGGATGAAATTTATTGCCGATGTGCTTTCCTGCGCTGTAATTAGCCCGAGACCCCAACAGCCATTAACTGGCAATTAGGCGGGGCAGTTTTTATTTATGTATCGCGTTTCCTGCACGAGGCCAAGTGTGACTTGCATAAATAGATGCGACCGCCTGATGGGGAATTTCGAGTGACGACATATTTGAAAATTGATTGGCATGGCAAAGTCAATCGTTCCAAACGCAATACTTTAGAAAAATGGAGATATTGTGGGCCCAAAACAAAAGGAGTGCCTTCATCCTAAATAACTGCAAGTCTGTGTCTGTTTTAAAGAGCAATATGAAAAAAAAAAAAAAAATCACAAGTCCATGCGAACAGAGATGAGAGTACGGGTGTCAAACTCTAGGCCTGGGGGCCAGATTCGGCCCGCCACATCATTCATGTGGCCCGCAGAAAGCAAATCATGTGAATCTACCTTTTTGTTTCTTGATCAAATTTTCTCCAAAATTGCAAATCGCCTTCACATGAGAGATTACAAACATATTTTGTGAGTGTCATAATCCGGACAGGTAAATTGGACCTTGATAAATGTAGTTTTGCAGTCATAATGGTTCTTTCTTGGAATCCTCGACGACAGCGTGGCCTGGAACAGAAATCAATTTGTGACTTGTGGCCTGGAACATGGATAATGTTCTCAGTTTTTCATGTTTTTTTTTTTTTTTTTTGGGTAGTCTAATGTCATCGTATAAAAAGTAAAAATGATCACGACGGGCACTTTGAATCCAACTTATTGGGATTTATATTGTGTTTTAAAGGTGGATGATAAAAAAGATGTCAATCCATCTATAAAATCTCTTATTAGTATTAGTTAAAAACTGGCGGCGCGCTGAATCAGCTGATCAAGCGTTGGCCTCACAGTTCTGAGGACATGGGTTCGATCCTGGGCCCGCCTTTGCAGAGTTTGCATATTCGTGGGTTTTCTCCGGGCACTCCCACATCCCAAAAACATCCAACATTAATTGGACACTCAAAATTGCCCCAAGGTGTGATTGTGAGTGCGGCTGTTTGTCTCCATGTGCTCTGCGATTGGCTGGCGACCGGTTCAGGGTGTGACAGCTGGGATAGGCTCCGGCACTCCCCGCGACCCTCGTGAGGATAAGCGGCATAGAAAATGGATGGATGGTTAAAAACTGAAAAAAAAAACTGCACACTGCAAAAGTCAAATCAGTAAACGAGTGGAAAAAACGGAGAAAGGGAACAAACGGTGGTGTTCTTGTTGAACTTTTGTATCTTTTCAAGCGGCTCAGCGGCGTGACGATCGTCTGCCCTCGCTCGTGTGTTCCAAATTGTCTTCCAGAGATCAGCGAAGGACGCCGCTTAACCTCTGCCGCGTTCGCGTTGTTTTTGAGTCCGCCGCCAGCGCGTGGGCGGCTTTTTTGATGCTGAAACCCGGAGTGAAAGGAAGCAGTAATCACTTTAAATGATGACACGGGTTTCAAAGAATTAAAAAAAAAACCATTTTTTTTTTCTTTTTAAACGGGGCCCCGAGCAGGGGAGGGTGATGACTCGATCGCAGGCCGTTACGCTGATTGGCTCGCCTGCAAAAAGACGCGCGTTAGAGTTGCAAGTCGATGCTATCTCACTAGTCACAATCAAAATGATTGATTTTGGTTACATGTGACATTTGCTTTAGAGTGTGTACTATCCCCCCCCCCCCCCAAAGAAAAAAACGAGATTCTGCAAAAAACTGCAGGTTTAAGAGTGGGGGTTCGACCTAGATGAAGTGAACACTCTCCATGATTAGAGGCCTAAGCTCCCCTGATAAATAAATGACTGAGATGATGCGGTTGCAAAAGTGTGCACACTCCCAACAACTAGGAATGTGACTGCGTTCAAAATAAATGACAGAGATGATGGGGTTGCAAAAGTGTCCACACCCCTAACTACTAGGAACGTGTCTGTGTTCCGAATGAACCAATCTCATTCAAACCTGTGTAAAATGAACCCAAATCTAGTTGAGCTGTTCTAGTAGGCTTTCACTTGAAGGTCGTTATCCATCCATCCATTTTCGTCACCGCTTATCCTCTCAAGGTTCACGGGGAGTGCCGGAGCCTATCCCAGCTGTCAACGGGGAGGAGGCGGGGTACACCCTGAACTGGTTGCCAGCCAATCGCAGGGCACAACGAGACAAACAGCCGCACTCACAATCACACCTAGGGGCAATTTAGAGTGTCTAATTAATGTTGCATTTTTGGGGGCGGGGGGGGCAGAGTGCAGAGGAAATCCACGCAGACACGGGGAGAACATGCAAACTCCACACAGGCGGGTCCGGGATTGAAACCTTGGACCGCAGAACTGCTAGGCTAACGCTTTACCATCTGATCCACCATGCCCGCCCCACCTCCCTGATAAATGTGCAATCAAACACATGGAAAACTAGCAATTATTCAATGGAAAGCACAAATTTAAATATTAATAACTACAGTGAAATCATGTGCGGTCGAGTGTGATTTGATGTCACAAAGAAAGGTGGGGGAACGGGGGGAATGGGGGGGGGCAGCTGCGTTCTGGCACCGCAGTCCAGATAATTGGACGGTTGGAATTTTCAGGCGACCAAGCGGGAATAATCCAACGGAAAGGCGCCCAAGGGGGAAGTCCAGCAAAAATTCATATTTGGAAAAAGGAACAATTGCGAACTGGACATTAAATGTGTCAAAAACAGGAAAGCATTGTTTGTAATGGTTAGTAAAAAGCAAAAACTACGATCATCTTGACTTTAAGTTAGCGAAAAAAAAAAAAAAACTTTCTCAGAGCTGCTACTCTGCTGACGTAGTGCAGGGATTCAAACTCTGAGCTGCCGTGCAGCTTGAAGGGGACATATAATGAAATATCGACGTTTTAATTGTACGGCGGGCCTCCGCTTTGCTTGCCCGCCAAATCCGCCAAGTGTGAAATTAAACAAGCAAGTCAATCTTGTGTAGCGTTTGCATGTTCTCCTCGTGCTTGCGTGGGTTTTCTCCTGGCACTCCGGTTTCCTCCCACATCCCAAAAACATGCAATATTAATTGCACACTCTAAATTGCCCCTAGGTGTGATCATGAGTGCAACTGTTTGTCTCGATGTGCCCTGCGATTGGCTGGCGACCAGTTCAGGGTGTAACCCCGCCTCCTGGCCGTTGACAGCTGGGATAAGGCTCCGGCACTCTCTGCGACCCTTGTGAGGATAAGCGGCAAAGAAAATGGACAGCCGGATGGATCATTTTTAATGTATCATATCTGGTTATGCATGTACATTGGTGGTAACGGTACATTGTTTTTTTACATTATTTGCCAAATTGTGAAACGTATTATGGAAGACGCCAAAAATGGTATATTTTTTATATTCCCAATTTCTAGGAATGACCAGCGTCAGCGCGTCCTCGCTACGACCAGTGAGACGCAGCGCTGCAAAGCGAAGCATAAAGTTCGAAAAACTACACTTTGAAAGCAAAGTAAGTGATAACGTCGTCCTCTGGTCACCTTGTGGACGTACATTTCACGTGTAAAATGTACTTTAGCGCAATCAACACTGTTGACACGCTTCATTTGCTCTAAATATGTCAATATGTGGAAGGCGGAGGGGGGGGGAGAAAATCTCTTTTTTTTTTTTTTTTTTTTTTGCTGAGCGCTTTAAATGGATTACAGAAGAAAATAAAGTCCAGCTGGCATCTTGGCAGCAGATGATGTGGTGGACTTTGTTGGCTTTGGACAAGCTTTGAGAACAGTGTTGCAATCTGTGCTTTTTCGGCTTGTAGACAGGAAGGAGGCCTTCTACTTTTGGACGCCCCCCACTTTTCCCGCGCAAGTTGTGCAAGCGCTTGTGGCCGGTTGTCTGCCGTATATCACCGGGATGCTTTTGAGGGCTTTCGAGCGAAATCTCCCGACTGACCCCTCCCGAACTAGCGGGCTATAAAAGTAATGGGTCAGATCCGATCTATCCGTCCTTGTTGAAGCGTTGGCGCACCCGCTGTGAAAGTGGAGCGCGGGGATGAGACGCGAGTCCCGATCCGACTGCTTGTTAAATGGAACTTACGAGAGCGGCAGGATGGAGGAAATTGCACCGCATGAATAATTAGCGTCGTCAGCTGCAGATGTGTGTTTTGGGGACATTTGGCTTCACTTATGGTTTCGTCTTCAGCACTCAGCTGACGCATTGCTCTACAATCTAGTTTTTGTTTGGATTGGCTATCTATCCGTCTGTTTATCCTTTTTTATATATCTGTCTGTCTGTCCTTTTTATCTGTCTGTCTCTGTTTATCCTTCTTTTTTATCTGTTTGCACTTTTTTATCTGTCTGTCCTTTTTTATCTGTCTCTGTTTATCCTTCCTTTTTTCTCTATCTTTGTGTCTGTCTCCTTTTTTATCTATCTATCTATCTATCTATCTATCTATCTATCTATCTATCTATCTATCTATCTATCTATCCTTCTTTTCCCTCTCTCTCTCTATCTGTCTATCAGCTTCCTGTTTACGGTTTTCTGAGGTTGTCGCTTTTTGCCTGCACAGCATTTGCATAGCGAGAACTGATGATTTAATGACCAGATAGGTCCATAATTTCCTTTTTGTATTACGTGTCCCGTGTACGCAAAAGTCCGATCCAAATAATGAAACAGAATAAAACAAACAGAAACACAAATGGTACGTTACGATTAACTGGGTCACGTGACCACACACTGCCAAATTTTGTCACTGTTTGACAGTCACGTGTGATTAAAGTTGTCCCCGTGTCAAATTGTCACTCGATCGCACGCTCCGGCTTCCCCTGCTGAGGAGCTGCCGGCGCTCCCTTCTGGAAAGTTCTTTAGCCGTGTTTACTGTCAAACGCTGATTGGAAAGCCACATTGTGATGAAACTTAGCGCTTGACAAAAAAGCAGCCAATGACATTGAGATAAAGGAGATATTGTGCAGGGTACAACACAATGTTGAACAAAATCTGTTCGTTCAGATTGCAATGCAAATAGAAATAATAGTTTGCTACATTGTAAAACTTGTCCATTGTTTTTTTTTTTCAAAAGTGTTTGCAAATGTTTCTGCTGAAATCAGTTTGTGCTGCAGACCGGCTTCACGTTTTTGAATATCCAAAATAATCGCATGAGTGTCCTTGATGAAGCTGCTCCTCCTTATGAAATAAGAAGCTGACGCGAATGCTTTGAACCAAAGTCTTGCGATGTACGCAGACGTCAGTTCATCTTTTGGAATAAAAGTCGAACAAAAAAAAAAAAGGGCGAAGGACTGAGATCTCGGGTCAGATGCAGCAACACTCGTTTATTGTTGGGGATACATTCTAGACACTCGCGCAATATGGGAAAATACTTGGAATGTGGAAGAACACACACTTGAAACACTAAAATGGATGAAAAGGTTATTTGTACACACACTTTTTAAAATATTCGTCCTTCCTGATCTTTGACTTGCTGGTTCTTCAAATAAGGGCCAAGCGTGCTTGCTTCAAGCTGTTTTATTTCTCGCTCCCAGTCGACGTGACACATGAAACAAAATGAGAATGAAACATTGTGAATTTCAACACAAAAATGTTCAACCAAACCGCATCGTTTCCATCCATCTATCCGTTTTCTTTGCCGCTTATCCTCACGAGGGTCACGGGTAGTGCTGGAGCCTTTCCCAGCTGTCAACGGGCAGGAGGCGGGGTACACCCTGAACTGCTTGCCAGCCAATCGCAGGGCACATGCAGGCAGACAAGAGTCGCACTCAAAATCACACCTACGGGCAATTCAGTGTCCAATTAATGTTGCATGTTTTTGGGATACGGGAGGAAACCGGAGTGGCTGGAGAAAACCCACGCAAGCACGGGGAGAACATGGAATCTCCGCACAGGCGGGTCCGGGATCGAACCCGGGACGTCAGAACCGTAAGGCCAACGCTTTACCTGCTGCTCCACCGTGACACCCCCGCATCATTTCATCCAACAAAAATGTCCCCTTAACGCCGTAGAATTAAAATTTAGCATCAATGTCGTGATTCATTTTCAAACAACTGCTACTTTAACACACACGGTGGCGCAACACATGTAAACACGTAACAGAACCGGCAGCCGTACTTGAATTCTCTCTTCTTCTTCTGCGGGGGCTCAGCCGAGGGCCGCGTCTACGTCATGACGGCAACGCAACTCTTTGAAGTGCGCGACTTTTGGTTGGTGAGCGGAAAAGCGGGCCGTGGTGTTTCGGAAAATAGATAAGACGAGTCCAAAGGATCCTCCCGAGGGTCCTCATGAGACTTAATGGGAGTTAATGGGGTTACACTGATCAGGGGAGTCGTGGGAGACCCAAGGTTCGTACAGCTCCGAACAGGAAATACACATTCACAGCGGATGCAAAATAAAAGGCCGATAGCTGATTCCTGGAATCGTTATTTTGTAATATTAAAAAAAAAATAGAAGAATTATACATGAGGCTTCTGCAGGGATGGCCTCTTTGATTTTCTTGGCCTAAACTACTGTTAGGCGCGTGTTTGAAAAGTCCCCCCTTTCAAATCTCGTTCGCTTAGCAGCACTTAATGAGATCGTCGTGAGTTTTTTTTACCTGAGAGCAAGCCTTTGATGAAATAAGTTTTTTTTACCCCCCCCCCCAAAAAAAAGGGGGTGGGGAATAGTAGGTCAGGGTGGCTACTGTAGCCGTCAGAGCTGTGTGCATGTGTCGAGGGTGATATATAGAGGTGACCTGGAGAAAATAGAGAAGGTTTTGGGGGGGGGGGGTGCATAGCAGTGAAGAAGAGGCAGCAGCAGCAACACAAGTGACACGCAGCGGGAGGGGCCATTCAATTTTAACCGAGAGAAAGAAAAAAAGGCCCGCCAGACGGGATAGTTACTTGTGCGCACGCATCCGTGCATAAAAAGCTTTTGAATTCATAACGACAGTTGAATGCGTGGATTGCGATGAAAACGGAGTGTTGTGCGCATAGTTTTCCTTCACGGTAACCTGACTCCACTCCTCTTCTTTTTTTTTTTTTTGTTAATCTTTATTTTTTTAGCTGTAATACTTTAGTAGAAACCAAATAGTATAAGATAAAATATAGCAACGGCATGCTGACCTTGCTCAAAAACAGTACAGGAACGTTATAAATTGTTTTTATCTGTTGTAAATTATTATGTTAGAGCCAGAACTTGAAAAAAAATGCAAAAAAAAATAAGTGATCAGCTTCATTGAAACAAACACATTCCATTCAATACAGAAAAATATATATAATATAATATATATGCTGTATACTATATAATATACTTTGACTCTAGTTCTAGATACGTCTACTGTATTTATTATTCTATTCTATTTATCTTAGGGGCGGCACGGTGGATCAGCTGGAAAGCGTTGCCCTCACAGTTGTGAGGTCCCGGGTTCAATCCCGGCCCCGCCTGTGTGGAGTTTGCATGTTCTCCCCCGTGCCTGCGTGGGTTTTCTCCGGCCACTCCGGTTTCCTCCCACATCCCAAAAACATGCAACATTAATTGGACTCTCTAAATTGCTGTGATTGTGAGTGACTGTTTGTGTCTATGTGCCCTGCGATTGGCTGGAAACCAGTTCAGGCTGTACCCCACCTCCTACCCGTTGATAGCCGGGATAGGCTCCAGCACTCCCCGCGACCCTTGTGAGGATAAGTGGCAAAGAAAATGGATGGATGGATTATGACCTTCAAGTGAAAGCCTACTAGAACAGCTCAACTAGATTTGGGTTCATTTTACACGTTTGAATGAGATTTGGTTAATTCTGAACACAGTCACGTTCCTAGTTGTTGGGGATGTGCACACTTTTGCAACACCGTCATTTATTTTGCACACAGTCACATTGCTCATGGTTGGGAGCGTGCACACTTTTGCAACCCCATCATCTCAGTCATTTATTTTGAACACAGTCACATTCCTAGTTGTTGGGGGTGTGCACACTTTTGCAATCACATCATCTCAGTCATTTATTGAGATGATTAAGATGTTTTCAATGAGGTGAACATAGATCACAATGATTGTTTGAAATTGATCTTGGCCTCATTTTCGTAACGGCGAATCGGATCAGTTACTTTTTTTTTTTTTTCAACGATTCAATGCGATTATGGATAATATTTGTTCACATGCTCGAAATTGGTCCACTGCACAACGGGGTGCAATACTATCATTTTGCCAAATTACGAGCAATATTGGCCAGGCAATTTATTTCCCCTCTTTTTTTTTTTTCTTTCCCCTCTCCTCTCTTTTCCTGACAATTCAAATGATAAAAGCATGTTGCTTGGAGCGGGGGGGGGGGGCGAGGGGGGGCATTAGCAGCAATCGGTTGTTCCTTTTTGAAGAAGTTAGCGTGCCCGTCGACTCGACGGGATTTGTATTTTCGGGGCCGATGTGTGAACATGGCCGCCGAACAGGAAAAGATGTTTCGGCCCCTATTAGATGCCTCTCCTCGCCGTCTCGCTCTTATCGCCGTTTCCCCCTTCCCAGATTGGGCCGCTTTCATCCAATTCCCAGAACCGGAGGGGGGGGGGGGATGCACAACACCGGGAGGGAGAAAAAGCACACACAAAAAAAAGGGCGACTACACACGTACTCGTGCGCGCACAAATTGCCCCGGTACAAAGCGCAAAATGCGGCGCCCGCGCGCTTGTGTGTATACGGACACGCGAGGCCTTATTTCCAGATGCTGTCAGTGGGGGGGCGAGCTGGAGGAAGCGCAGGATGAATTCTCCTCTGCCTCATTCCATCAAAGTGGCGTGACACCCCTATTTACCGCCCCCATCCATCTCCACAATGACTGCCGACCACCGCTGTCTGCCTGTGTGTGTGTGTGTGTGGGGGGGGGGGGGTCGTAGGGGTGGGGGCAGAGAATTTAGTGCCCTTCGCTGTTCTAACATTGGGGGGTGGGGGGGGGTGTTGCAGAAAGAACGGTCGTGCCGGACTTGCAACAAGGAAGTTGGAAGGTTGAACTGTTTTCTTCGACCGCAAACCTCACCAAGAAATGGCCTTTGGTTCACAGGTGGCAAACTCAAGGCCCGGGGGCCAGATCTGGCCCGCCGCATGATTTTGTGTGGCCCCCCGAGGCAAATCTACTGTTTCTCAACTTCCGTGAATTTTCCTCAAATCTGCACCAAAATTTCCCATTGTCGTATGCTAAATGATAATATTGAGATATTGCAAGCATCCCCTTGATTTATGATTCAAAACTACTTCATAAATTCCACATGCGGTTAGAGATATTTATGATTTCACAGACATAACGCCCCTCTCAGGGAAACTGTAACTACAATGCGGCCCGCGACAAAAATGAGTTTGACACCCCTGCTTCAGTTGATTCCCTAATAGGTCGCCATTTCTTTTTTTTTTTTGTCCATCCATTTTCTTAGCCGCTCATCCTCACAAGGGTCGCGGGGAGTGCCGGCGCCTATCTCAGCTGTCGACGGCCAGAAGGCGGGGTACACCCTAAACTGGTCGCCAGCCAATCGCAGGCCACATCAAGACAAACAACCGCACTCACAATCACATCCATCCATCGATTTTCTTTACCGCTTATCCTCAGGAGGGTAGCGGGGAATGCAGGAGCTTATCCCAGCTGTCGACGGGCAGGAGGTGGGGTACACCCTGAACTGGTCACCAGCCAATCGCAGGGCACATGGAGAAAACTCATAATCACATCAAGGGGTAATTTTAGAGCGTCCAATTAATGTTGCATGTTTTTGGGATGTGGGAAGAAACTGGAGTGCCTGGGAAAAACCCCGGGAAGAACAGGCGGGTCCAGGATCGAACCCGGGACCTAAGAACTGTGAGACCAACGCTTTCCAGCTGAGGCACTGTGCAGCCCTTTTTTTTTTTTTTTTTTTCCTTCTCGAATCTTATACGTCAGGATTTTCCTCTGGCTTTTCTTTTCATGGTCCGAAGTGTTCTCATCAGCGCCGAGCGTCCGAGTCCCCGACCTCATTTTGTCTCCGATTCCACACGCGTGCACCGGCCTCAGTTACGCCGCCGTCCTTCTCCTCCCCGAGCCCGTGGTCATCCGTTTTTGTCTTCAAAGTATTGTTTTTTTTTTCAGGCTTATCACTGGCCACCTCTGATCCATGACCACGAAAATGGGAAAACGGAGTGAGTGGAATCAAATGGATATCAACAGCATAGACCAGCAGAACTTGTCACTTCTCCACCGCTGCCGAATTTTAGGTGAAATAAACCCGTCACGAGAGGCACGCTGGCGCAGCTGGAGAACGTTGGCCTCACAGTTCCGAGACCCGGGTTCGATCCCGGCCCCGCCTGTGTGGAGTTTGCATGTTCTCCCCGTGCCTGCGTGGGTTTTCTCCGGGCACTCCGGTTTCCTCCCACATCCCCAAAACATGCAACATGAATTGGACGCTCTGAATTGCCCCGAGGTGTGATTGTGAGTGCGGCTGTTTGTTTCGACGTGCCCTGCGATTGGCTGGCGACCAGTTCAGGGTGTACCCCACCTCCTGCCCGTCGACAGCTGGGATAAGCTCCTGCATTCCCCGCTACCCTCGTGAGGATAAGCGGTGGGTGAAGAAACTCGATGGATGGATGTGATTGTGAGTGCAGTTTTTTTGTCTCTATGTGCCCTATGATTGGCTGGCAACCAGTTCAGGATGTACCCCGCCTCCTGGCTGTTGACAGCTAGGATAGGTTCCAGCACTCCCCGCGACCCTTGTGGGGATAAGCGGCTAAAAAAAATGGATGGATGGATGGATACCCATCAGATGTAAAATTACACATGCACAAAGTTTATCCACTTTAAGATTGTGCCAATAGAAAGGTAAAATTCTTCATTTGACAATATTGTGACTATGAACTTTTTACAAATCACAAAATCTACCAGTTTTTAATTTTGAACCAACTCGTGGCCAACGTCCCATTTTTGGGACATCGTGATTTTCACGCATTATATCCTTCAGTATATCAAAATATAAGTGTTTATCTAATGTTAATCGGATTCTGATTCTGGTTTTTGGGACGATCTACGAAGAACCCAAATACCCTCTCGCCAGCAGCGTCCCATTTTTGGGACGAGATTATAAATGAGTAAAGTTATCATATAACTTCACCATAAACGAAAAAAAAGTGTTATTTCCTTGATTTTGGGCTGTTAGGAGACTTTTATCTCAATAAGGCAAAAAAAATTGCCTCCCTGCTTATGAATGGGTTAAAAATGTTATTAACCAGTTCAGTGTCAAACATAGCATGAGAACAATTCGATCGAGTCTCTTGGCCTGTTCAAGGTCGGCGACGTGTCGAATGGGTGCGCCGCTTCTTCATTCCGCGAGAGCCTTGCGGCATTATCAGTCACTGTAATTTGACGGGGCGCGTATGCGCCCGCGCGCCATCGCGCTCGCAAATCTGCACAGTCGAGCACAAAAAATCACGCGCGTGAAATTTGTTACGAGTAGAACTACATAGATATTGAAAGACGTGGCTTATTTTGTGTTGTCTTGACCAATGTTCCCGCTAAGCTGCGCTACTGCGCAAATGCGCACTTGTCACACACTTTCAGCGCACATGAAAACCGATCCAGCGCAGTGAACCACAGCCTGACGTCTTTTTTTATTTTTATTTTTATTTTTTTTTTTTTAACACGGTAGCACACGGTCTCTGCTCAGCCTACTTCGACACCGCCCCCCTCCGCTCTTAAAAGGGTACACTCAGAATTACAAAAAGAACACACACCCATAACTTCACATCTGCGGGCATGACTGGCGGGACCACGCCTGCAACGTTATATCTGCGGGCATGACTGACCACGCCTGTACATTTTTCAAATGTGAATGGCTGGGCATTATGTCGCCTCAAGGTTGAGAGTCTGAATGTTTTCACGACAGCATCGGGTTGAAATGCATTTGAGTAAGCTTGTTTTTGTTTAAAAAAAAATTAAAAAAATATATATATATATATATTCATCATGGAAAGAAAAATCCACCCATTACACACACAGTTTAGGCAAGTTTTTTTTTTCCACGTGGCTGTTACACCTGAGAAAAAGAGTTTTGGAAGACGAAGCAATCATTTGCTTCTGTGAAATATGAAAGTCTTTTTATGTTGTTGTGGGGTCGGAACGAGCGCAGGCGTTTTAAGTGCACGGCCGGCGATGCGTTCGGAACATTTTAATCGCTGAGGTTATGGTTTAGCTTTTTTTGTGTGTGTGTGTGTGTGTGTAGCTAAATAAATGAGTAATTGAGCATGAATTTGGTTTGAAATAAAATGCACAAAAAGCACTGTTATACCTCACAACTGTACAACAAATATAATAATAATAATAACATTCTGGAGAAGGCGGCACGGTGGATCAGCTGGTAAAGCGTTGGCCTCAGAGTTCTGAGTTCTCGGGTTCAATCCCAGACCCACCTGTGTGGGTCATGTTCTGTTCGTGGGTTTTCCGGTTTCCTCCCACATCCCAAAAACATGCAACATTAATTGGAGACTCTAAATTGCCCCTAGGTGTGATTGTGAGTGCGGCTGTTTGTCTCCATGTGCCCTGCGATTGGCTGGCGATCAGTCCAGGGTGTAGCCCGCCTCCTGCCCGTTGACAGCTGGCATAGGCTCCCGCACTCCCTGCATCCTCATGAGGATAAGCGGCAAAGAAAATGGATGGATGGATAAATTGCCCCTAGGTGTGATTGTGGATGCGGCTGTTTGTCTCCATGTGCCCTGCGATTGGCTGGCGACCAGTTCAGGGTGTACCCTGGCTCGTGCCAGTTTACAGCTGGGATAGGCTCCAGCACTCCCGCAACCCTCATGAGGATAAGCGGCAAAGAAAATGGATGGCATACTGGAGAAACAAAATGAGATGATTTAATGTGTATAAATAAGCACGTGCATTTTAAATATGATGTGGCATAAATTGCGATGATTTGTGAATAAAAATTTAAATTTGGACGGTGAATGGGCGAAGGCTGATGATTCTGGCGCCGCTGGCGAGCATCCATGATGAATTTCAATCGTCAACATTCATCATTGATAAACAGCGAGAGTCCACTTTTTTTTTTAAGTAACATTTTCAAGTAAACCTGACACATGTCGCCGAGTGCGTTACTTTTGCTCCAGAATCCCCGAGAAAGGCCAGACGATCATGCGAGGCTGCCTTTGGACAAAGATGTCAACGGATTCAGTGAGCTGTTCATGCAACATCTTTTCTTTGAAATCCGCGGCCTACTTAATTACGTTGGACGCCACGAGGAGGATTTCTGTTGAAAATTGCTCAGCGGGGTGAAAAAAGAACAGACCGCCTGCTGGTTACGTAAAGCCAGTATGCTCCACATTGTCCAAATTCTATTTAAGATGCATTAAAATATGACTTTTGCATATGTTTCTGGCGCGCAGGATGGAGACAGCCGCCGGTTTTATCCGCAATGTTCTCCCTTGCACCAGTAAACCAATCTGCAAAAAGAATATCCATCCATTTTCATTGCCGCTTATCCTCACGAGGGTGGCAGGGAGTGCCGGAGCCTGTCCCACCTGTCAACGGGAAGGAGGCGGGGCACACCCTGAACTGGTCGCCAGCCAATCGCAGGGCACATAGAGACAAACAGCCGCTCTCGCAATCCCACCTATGGGCAATTTGGAGGGTCCAATTAATGTTGCATGTTTTGAGGGATGTGGGAGGAAACCGGAATGCCCGGGGAAAAAACCCAGGCAAGAACGTGCAAACTCCACACAGGCGTGTCCGGGATCGAACCCGGGACCTCAGAACTGTGAGGCCAACACTTTACCAGCTGCTCCACTGTGCCTCCACAAAAAGAATAGTGATGTTAAAATGTCCTAACCTTGTGTGCGTTTCAGCATCGAGCATTTTTTAATTTTGAATTCGTGCTACAACACAGGTGTCAAAGTCGACGCCCGGGGGCCAAATCTGCCCGCCACATGATGTTATGTGGCCCGCAAAGGCAAATCTAGTGTGTCAACTTCGATCATTCATATGAAAGTCTGGACCAAAATTTCAAATTGTCGTGTATCATAAATGATAATGTTGATATATTACAAGCATTTTTGTGTTATCAAAACATGAATACTTGGAAAAACGCGATTTCTGATTCTAAAACGAGCTCATAAATGTAGTGTGAAATATGATGAGGTGATTTAACGGTTTTATGGTTTCACGGTCATCGCGGCCCTCTGAGGGAAACCGGAACCACAATGTGACCCCCAAAATTTCTTTGACACCCCCCGTTCCACAATGAACAAAACCAAGCGACGGATTCATTGATAAAGGCCAGGATGAAGTTTTTGTTCCAGTAAATCTGCGCAATTGAAGCTGCCTTCAGCAAACAAAAAAAAAGAAAAATATCCATAAAACGGAGATGACGGCTCTCTTAAAAATGTTCAAGTGTAATGGACTTGCTGCAAGTTTGCAATTTAAGCACTTTGAATTGAAAAAAATGGATTTTGTCGGTGTTGTAGCGACTTTGCTCTGGTTGGGCTCTTCCATAATAAATTCAAAGTTTGAGGCAAATCGGTACTGCTTATACAGCAGTACTTATCGTACGTCATTATGAGTTACAACCTCATAAACAGTACTGCTGTATTTCCTGCGCGGTGATGCGTGTTTAAATAGCCCAAAGGCATTTATGAATTATCGAAAGTGCTTACATGCTTCCTCCAGATTTAATTAAAGTCGCCGCCCGAGCAGATGTGACAGATTGGAATTTGCAGGTCAACAAATGAGTGCTCGGGTCACCCGATATTATTTTTTGCTTTGTTTGTTTTTGGGCGGTCAAAGGTTTGACCGTTACATGCTTTTAATTGGAATATTTAAAAAAAAAAAAATATATATATATATATATATATATATATTTTTTTTTTTTTTTTTTTTTTAGTTACCTGTATAACAGTGTGCATTTAGCTGGGACACGATCATCATTGCAATTTTTTTTTTTGAGACTGCAACTTCAGAACTGTTCCCATGACACAGAAAATAACGTTTATGGATTTTATTCTTAACCTCGCCAGCCATATGAAGGCAAGCAGGGGCAAAATATAATATAAATATAACGCACTCGCTGACCATTTTGACCAAAAATGCTCACCCCGGTGCCGACGCCGTTCCCGTGCATTATGTTAAAAGCTGATTTTTCCATTTTTCCCAAGCAATAATTAGCCTCTACGGCTCTGCGTGGAGCATTTCCTTTGACATCTATTAAACGGCATTAAATTGCCTTCGAGTGCTTATTAGTTATGCCGCTTGGACATAACAATTTACATTAAAAAAAAGTAAAACGTGCAGATTAGAAAAAGGAATGCCGACGGGCTCTGCGGAATCATATGTGAGTCGAGACTGTAATATTTCTGGGTGGACTTCATGAACGAGCCGAATGGAAATGCGTGAAATCATTTTCTTGTGATATTTTGAGGAAATAAGCACCAAAGAAGCGAATGTTGACTTTGTTCTCCCCGTGCCTGCGTGGGTTTTCTACGGGCGCTCCGGTTTCCTTCCACATCCCCAAGACATCCAACATTAATTGGACACTCTAAATTGCCCCTAGGTGTGATTGTGAGTGCGACCGTTGTCTGTCTCTATGTGCCCTGCGATTGGCTGGTGACCAATTCAGGGTGCACCCCGCCTCCTGCCTGATGACAGCAGGGATAGGCTCCATCGCTCCCAGTGACCCTCGTGAGGATAAGTGGCAAAGAAATGGATGGATGGATATTGACCTTCGAGTGAGAACAGCTCAACTAGATTCTGATTCATTTTACACAGGTTTGAATGCGATTGGTTAATTCTGAAAACAGTCACATTCCTAGTTGTTGGGGTGTGTACACTTTTGCAACAACATTATCTCCGTCATTTATTTTGAACACAGTCACATTGCTAGTTGTTGAGAGCGTGCACACTTTTGGATGGATGTTCGATGAGTGTCATCCATCACATGCTTTCCTCTTAGTCAGTGGTGTCGCTAGGCCTGTTTTAAGGGACGATCCCCCCCAATGCTCTTAACCCCCCCTACCAAAAAAAAAAAAATTGTTTGAGATGATCCCAATTTTTAGGGTCTTATCCCCCCCTTCCCTTTTCTCAATACACCCATACAACCAAGCGACCCAAATACTTGAGATTTTCACAATTTTTTGCCCGACATCCCGAATTTCGACGATCCCAACTTTAAGTTTAAATGCGTATTTAAATGAAAAAGTGTCCTTCAAATATATTTAGCTGTGTGCTCGGTGCGCGTTTGACTGAAATTTGCACGTGCGGCTTTGCGGTCGAGGAGGAGGAGGAGGAGAAGAAGCAGCACGCGGGTGTAATTTAATTACTGCGCAGATAAAGAAGGTCGCCGGGGTTAATATCCTGCGTTGGCTGCGCTCTTCCCCGGCCACACTAATTGCTTTAAACACTTTCAGGAACTTGATTGACTCCGAAGGCCTTTTAAGGCGTTAACGTTTCCGCACCTCTGTCCATCCCTCGCTTTCCGGCTATCTGCAAATGTACTCCACTCCTCTTCTCTGGCCCCTCCGTCCCAAATTAAAATTTCTATGAATATGGCAAGAATTACGCGGCCCGTCGTCCGTGGACGCAACCTGTCGAGCTTTGATTGGCGGGCGATTTAACTCTTCTTAACCCGGGAGAATCCTTCATCTCCCGCGCGCTAATGACGCCGTTAAAACTTGTTCTTGATGTGTCGAGTTGCGGAGAAAGTGGGTCCAACGTTTTCTTCCCGGGGGGGGGGGTTTAAAAAAAAAAAAAAAAGAAGTGCAACCCCCTCACTTTGGCGCATATCTGCTGAGATCAATCCTCTCCGCACACGCTTCTCCATTTTCACTCCGCGAGACCTCTTAATGAGGATGGAGGTGAACGGAAGGAGTTATTAAAAAGTCTTCACCTTCCTCCCGGGACTGCTAAAGAGGAATTATGCGCAACTAAGTGCACTTATCGCCACTGTTAGGAGTTATTTCACATTTCCGCCGCCATAAATCCAACATTCTCCGCGGTGACGGCGGCAGTGGAAAATCATTTCTGCCGCTTTTTGGCGTCTCTCATCCTCCTCTTTTTTTTTTTTTTTCATTTCAAGGATTTGCTTGGAGATTTTCATTAGAAGGCTTCAAGTGAAGGATGTTCGGGGGGGGGGGTCGCAGATTGTGAGGCGGACAAAAAGGTGATGGGGAGGGAGGAGGTCGACGAGAGTGACAGGCGAGACAAAGAACAGAAATGCGCACTGATAAAGCGATTCAATATTTGCACGGGTCACTTCCCTGTTGCGCTCCTAAAAGTGTCACGTCCACGTGATTTTCCGACCGTTTGGGCCACACACGGGCTCAATTGGGCGGCAGGGCAATGTCAAAATGAAGCTGTCCAGACTAATCGGGCTGCGGTGTGCATGTGATGGAGGGGGGCGTTTTGGGGCGGGGTGGGGGGGGCGCTAACAAGTGTTTTACAGTTGCGCCATGTCGCTAATAGCAAATCAGGAGGCTTGACTTTGCACACGCGGCCCGTCATCACCAAGATGTCATTAGTGCTGCATGGAGGGGCTGATTTTGCGCAGCGCCTCCCTCTTTGGACCATTTGCATTTAGCTCCATCTTGTGGTGACTAGAAGAACTGCCATAATGCCAGCGATCCGGAGAAGATATGTTTTGACCATCGAGATCTGCGCGCTTATTTTAGTCGACGTCTTTCATCAAGGTTGAGCGGTTAGCAAATCTGGCAGACACTTCTGAGGTTGGCGGTTTGAATCCGGAATCCCGGCCTTCCTGTGTCGCGTTTGCGTGTTCTCGCCGTGTGTGTGTGTGTGTGTGTGTTTTTTTATTTTATTTTATGGGCACTACGGTTTTCTTCCACAATCCAAAAACGTGCAAGTTAGGTACACTGAAGACTCTCACTCAGGGGGTTTCAAACTCATTTTTGTCACGGGCCACATTGTGGTTATGATTTCTTTCGATATGACATGATGTAAATGTGTAATTACCGTATCAGATTACAACATAAACACAGTGAATTGATAGATAACTAGTTGAGAAATTAGACGTTAAGGATACTAATACCATCCATCCATTTTCTTTGCTGCTTATCCTCACGAGGGTCGCGGGGAGGGCCGTAGCCTATCCCAGCTGTCAATGGGCAGGAGGCGGGGTACACACCCCGTACTGGTTGCCAGCCAATCACAGGGCACATCGAGACAACAGCTGCGCTCACAATCACACCTCGGGGCAATTTAGAGTGTTTGAGTATTGTTGCATGTTTTTGGGATGTTGGAGGAAACCAGAAAACCCACACACGAGGGGCCGGGATTGAACCCGGGACCTCAGAACTGTGAAGCCAACACTACCTTCTGAGCCACCGTGCCGCCAGATACTAATACATTTAACTATTATCCAAGGTACTGTAAAATGATGTTTAATTATTACAAAAAGAAAACTTTTCAAAATCTCCACATTTGTTACATATAACAATTTGAAATGTTAGTATGGATTACATCAAATGATGTGGTGGGCCAGATCGGGCCTCCGGGCCTTGAGTTTGACACCCATGCGCTAACGGGTCTTTAAATGGATGCGAATGGTTGCGCTGCGATTGGCTACCAACTAGTTTCACCGGCTCACTTACAGTATTTTATTTTATTATTTTTGAAATGAGAATAGTATGCCTCAAATGCCTTCGAAGCGCCGTTAAAATTATTTTATTTGATGTCAAAGTCACGCATTTTCAGTGAAATTATCTTCAGTCTGGTCACATCCAAACGATTTAAATAAGGTAATAAATACATTTTTTCTCCCCTCTACGCAAATAGTAAGATGCAGTAATAGAAGACGTGTTGAGGCGGGCACGCGTGTGATTTAACTCAAATGCTTTTTCCTGGCCTGTGCAGACAAGATGGCGCGCTTGGAAAAAAAAAAGGTCACGACACGCTGTTACATTTGATATGCTGTGATGACTTCATTACAAATCCGACATCTATGAGGTCTCGCAGAGCCGGCGAAAAGATATGAATATGATAACAACCTTCATTTTGTACCTCTGACAGTTGGACGCGAGACTTTTCTGCCATTGGAATATCCAGGTTCTGTTCGTGACCCTGAAAATTTGGAAGCGCAGCCGAGGAATTGAGCCAGTCCGCCATGACGACCTCATTACGCCCTTTTATGATTTTTGCAGATGATACGGTTGCGGTGGGGGCTCCATTCCTGCGGTTGTTTCATCCATCTGTGTTCTTATCCTCACAAGGGTCACACGAGTGCTGGAGCATATCCCGTGTTTTTGGGATGTGGCGAAGGAAACCGGAGTGCCCGGAGAAAACACGCAGGCATGGGGAGAACACGCAGAATCCACACAGGCGGGTCTGGAATTGAACCCGGGTCCTCAGAACTGTGAGCCCAATGCTTTGCAGCTGCTCCACCGTGACTCCTGTGGTTGTTATTCATCAGAAATCATCATGTGGCCCTTTGTGAACATCGGATGATTTTCTTTTAATTTCATTTTAGCGGCACGGTGGCGCAGCTGGTAAAGCGTTGGTGTCACAGTTCTGAGGTCCTGGGTTCAATCCCAGACCTGCATGTGTGGAGGTTGCGTATTCTCCCCGCGTCTGCGTGGGTTTCCTGCGGCCACACCGGTTTCCTCCCACATCCCAAAAAACATGCAACATGAATTGGACCCTCTAAATTGTCCCTAGGTGTGATTGGGAGTGCGACTGTTTGTGTCTATGTGCCTTATGATTGGCTGGCGACCAGTTCAGGGTGTATCCCGGCTCCTGCCCGTTGACAACTGGGATAGGCTCCACCACTTCCCGTAACCCCCGTGAGGATAAGCGGTGAAGAACATGGATGGATGGATAATTTAGTTTATTTTTCTGTTAACGCTCAATCTGGAATGATTCATATTTTCATTATTTAAAAAATATACAGCGGTGATTATGTGAAATGTAAGCGCCGGTTGCTACAGCAACATCATTTTAAAAGTGCAGATGAGGACGAGAAAGATTTTTTTTTTCTCGTCCATGATGATTTCAAGCTGAGTAAAAGAGAGGTAAATTTATATCCACACTTGGAACCTTTTTTTTTCTCGAGTTCACTTGATTTATGCGAAGAAATAATAAAGCTATCCGTTTCGGTGCATAAAGCGTACAGTATTGTGCACAAAAGCTATGAGTGGCAAAGGTGATCCATCACCAGGATTTGCATGCTCAGTATTTGCGCTTTGAAACGGTCTTCGGGTGCGATAAATATCTCACCTGAGCATAGCGCAAAGAGACGCACGCCTCATTCCCAAAAAAAAAAAAAAAAAAACAAACAAACAAAAAAAACTGAAGACGACTTGACAACAGGATGAATCTACTGCAGTATGTTTTCAGATACATGTGGAAAATAAGTGAATGATTCACTGAAGCTAATGCTAACACGCTCAATGAATCATACACTATGCTCGGTGACAATTGTAAACAAGCGAAAAATGAAAAACAGATGCACAAAAAGGCACGAGTTCCGTGCCTGAACACGGTCTAACTGTTGTAACGGTCTCTGACTTTGTAGCCTTTATTTCCACATTTCTTACCCACCATTCCACTGTGCGGTCTCAAAAGGCGGCCATGCTAGCATCAAGCGTCAAAATAAATGTCTTCACATCAAGATTATTAAAGGTCAAGTGTCATGCTTTAAATATTGTAAAATTGATATTTTCACGAAAAGTACATATAACATGATTCACTTCAATGGCTATACGAAAAAAATAAATATGAGCGGAGAGCGCGTCAGCCATGCGCAAAGTTGCGGAAGTCTCATTCGACATTCAGGCGGTAGCCATATTGGCTGCATCTTCTGTCCGTGATGTCACACTGCTGTGACGACGACGGTGTAGCCAAACCGCCTCCCCCTCCGATCCATCTCTGCGGCTATGAGCCACAGCGGCCTGGCGCCGCGTCCGCCGGTCACGGCTTCGGCCGGGGTGGCACATCAACACATTTAGCACCCCTGATTTACGGATTACGTCCCCCTCCAACTATTATTGTTTTTTTAGTCGCTCTGTACACCCCTTCCTGTCATTTTGAACCCACGAAGCTCTCGTCCTTTGCACCTGTGCAATCCATTTTTCACAACAAACCGGGTCTTTTTAAAAAGTGCGAAAAGCGAATCCATCCTCTCGAGTGTTCGAACAAGATCCAGCAATGCAGCGAGCCGGCATTTTGGCTAACACGAAGGAACAACGAGCTACCTTCCCGCAGGTAAAACTAATGGAAACAAACGAGTCCACTTGGGGGCGCCGCTGTCCTTTACGTCACTTCCTGCTTCTCGAAAACAAATCCCTCGAGAGGATTTTCATGGTGGGAGTTACAAAAAGCCATATATGTCAAAATTATGTTTTGTGGTGAAAAAAAATGGCTGTGTCCATACCGGGTGCCATTTTTTTTTTCCATTAATAACATACTAAAAATCATGCATTTTATGACAGTGGACCTTTCGATATCATCACTCATATACCTTGAACCGTAAAAGTCATTTATAACACGAACCCCTTTAAGTCTGGTTTTTATCGTATTGTATGTTGGGGGTATTTATTGACATTTTAAGGTACTTTGTGTGCTTGAATCTAGTTTGTATTTTGAAGTTTGTGAAAGATATTGTTGCATAGGCAATGAAATCTGACTCGTCGACGTTAATGATGGCTGCAAATTTAGCCGATAGGCAAAGTGCTTTCATTTTCTGCCTCGTCGGGGGTCTCCTGGTGTGCTTGTTGAAGGTTTCTTCGTAGTTTCTAGACTTGACGGTGAGGTTTTGAAGCAATTTGCAAAGTTGACCATTTTTGCAAAATCTACTCCCATTGAGCAGCTAATTTTTGTTTTGTGTGTGTGTGTCCACCCGGGGTGTCTTCTGTTGTTGAAAATGTATTTTTAGCAACTTTTGTTTTTCTTTTTTTTTGACAGTTATGGAGCTGACAATTGAAGCCCTTTGTTAAACCGTTTTTGGGGACTAGTGACTCCTCTAAATCTTCGAGCCTTTTAAGGCCATTAGTGTCCCGTCGATGACGTCATCAAGTGTCACGGCTCTTTCATCAATGGAAGGACAAGCAGAGGTGCAGTTCTGTCGGGTCTCGAAGTCACGCAGGGCGCGTGGTGGTGCGACTTGACAAACAAGCCCCGTGAAGATCCCCACGATACGCAGGAAGGTGTTACAGCTATTTGCATACCGGCGGGGTTTGAGGAGGACTTGACATCGGAACAGGAAGCCGGTTAGGCATTTGAAACGTGAGGTTTTAGCAGCCGCGTTGGATTACATTTGCTTTGCAACCATCTGCAAGGGGGGGGGGGTGAAAGAGGGAGAGGCAAGGCTGCAAAACAGCAAAATTAATAAAGAATACTTTTAGTGGAGTGACTGAAAAGTTCCTGTCTGCACCATGGGGAAGTCAGGTAAGAAGACTGTGTGCAGGATGAAAATCGAATGACTCGTACTCCCGTTTTTTCTTTTATGTTTCATTTTTAAGAGTAGTTTGTAGTGTATTCCGCGTCGGCTGTGAGTCAGAAGAAGTGACATTTTGTGCGGCGGCGCGTTGCTGCTCTAAATGCGCCCATTGTGTCGGCAGTACCAGTGGAGAAAAAGCGCACGCGAGTGATGGCACCAAACTTGGCCGACAATCACCGCCAATCTCCGTCTGGCCTTTTTAAACGACCACACTCGAGCCACGGGATGGATTCTGCAATAACATCGAACTTTTTGTTCCGATAGTCGTGCATGCCTCTTTTTTTTAAAATTATTATTCTTCCCCCCCCCCCCCCCTGTCTCTTCTCGATCTGCCTCTTCTCGATCTGCCTCTCAGCCTCAAAGCAATTTGCAGAGGAGGTTTTGCAGTGCCATAACGACTACAGGAGGAAGCACCAAGCTCCGGCGCTCAAGCTGAGCGGCAAACTGAACCGAGAGGCCGCCCGGTGGGTCCACAACTAGTCCGAAAAACAAACACCCGAGTTTACACGTGCGGGACAGACCGCGAAATTCATTTGGATCGAAAACACCGATGCAGTACCCACAAGCTGTTGTGATATACACTTTTTTTTTTTTTCGTTCCACGTTGCAACTGTGCAGCTGCTGCAGGAAGTGATTGCACAAGAGTCGTTGCATTTCCGCAAACCGGTTTTTATTCTTCTCATGACATTTGTGTGCACAAGAGTCACGGCGTTTCCTCAAACATGTTTTATTCCGCAAGCGACACTTGGAACGACATAAATAACCTTTAATCGCTGGAGACTAACGTGAAGCGAGGACTAAAATGTCATGTTTGATGTTTAATTAAATCCATGTGGGGGGGGGGGGATAACATGAATCTATCAGGATGTACTGAATATCACGCTCAGATAAATCACCAGATATCTGAAAAACATGACTAAACTGATACTGAGAGAAGATGTACTTGAAACGCTATGACTTTTAAATCCATCCATCCATTTTCTTTGCTGCTTATCCTCACGAGGGTCGCGGGAAGTGCCGGAACCTATCCCGGCTGTAAACGGGCAGGAGAGGTACACCCTGAAGTGGTCGCCAGCCAATCGCAGGGCACATGGAGACAGTCACACTCACGATCACCCCGAGGGGCTATTTATCCATCCATCCATTTTCTTTGCCGCTTATCCTCACGAGGGTTGCAGGGAGCGCTGCAGCCTAGAGAGACAAACAGTCGCAGTCATAATCACACCAACGGGCAATTTAGAGGGTCCATTTTGGGATGTGGGAGGAAACCAGAGTGCCCCGAGAAAGCCCACGCAGGCATGGGGAGAACATACAAACTTCACATAGGGAGGGCCAGGATTGAACCCGGGACCTCAGAATTGTGAGGCCAAAAGCTTTACCAGCTGATCCACCGTGCCGCCACTTTTAATGTATACAGTAAATATATATATATGTATATATAAATGTACTCGATTTATGGATTAGTGTGTGCTTCTTTCACTCCTGTGTGATTACATTTATAAACAGAAAAACAGAGTATTCTAAACATCTTCTGTAATGTTTATACAGTTATTCTGTCATTTAAAATTGTATGTTTTGTTTAAAAAAAAAAAACACTGAAATATTTGGAAGTGGAAATTCAATTCACAGCTTAGTGAACTTTAGACGCTAACTCGGAGAAGCTACTTAGCGGACAGCAATTAACAATGTCTGTCAGATTCAGTGAAAAACAGAAGTGATTGGTTACATTTAGTCCTTTTTTTTTAAGTAGTAATTAGTGTTTGACTTCGAAAAATATCCAGTGCAGCGATGACATCATTAAAAGTAGGTGGCTAACATGCTAAATGCTACATTAGCTAAGCGGCTAATCTGCTACATGACCTTTTTAGCTCCCTTCTCAGATGTCTTATTATCATTGTTTTGCTACACGATTCTCTTATTATCTAATATGTAAATATTTGATGTGTAGTCATGTGATCTATGTCTTTTGTCTCCTTGAAGTTATGCTGAAAGCCTGGCTAGCACGCGCATCCTAAAACATAGCGAGGAGTCGAGTAGGGGAAGCTGTGGCGAGAACCTGGCATGGGCCTCCTACGACCAGTCAGGTACACATCATCATCATCATCAGACCTTTTCATTTAAGTCAAATATTTTCTGCCAGTGTTAGCGCCGGTCGCAAATGTTTACCATCTGGATGTTTACAGTAGAGCGCTAATGCACATCCTTCTCCTGAAAAGCTTGGATCTTTTTTTTTTTTTTTTTTATTGGTATTCCTTTCCATTTTGGAGCTCAGACGGCGTGATTCAACATTGAAAAATGCGCCGCTCTGAGTCATAAAGCATCTCCGACGGTGCTGCGCGGGGTGACCGAAAGTACAGCATTGTAAATAAAAAAACGTATCCCCGCGGGGATTTGCGCCGATCAAAAGGGATCCGGCGACAATGCCGTCGCTGCGATTACGGCGTGTGACAGAAGAGTGATTTGATGGCACCATAAATTTGAGGTTACTCTGCGTTGCAGGGAAGGATGTGGCCGACCGCTGGTACGATGAAGTGAAGCAGTACAACTTCAACTCTCCTGGATTCTCCTCGGGAACCGGTGAGGAGCTCACGCATCACACTGAGTAACGTCGCTGTGTTTTAGATCTTTACGTGGGAAAAAATGAATAGCAAGGTGTTCGGTATTGATTCTGATGTCGTGGTGAGTAGCTCGGATGGTCGGTTATCAGTAGGATCACGGCACATATTTTACATCGAAAAGATGGAGCGGCACGCCATAAAATGAACAAAATGGAGGTATGTGACAACGCGCCCGAAACTATCTGCAGTGCGATGCGCGTCACTATTTTGCGTGGACAAGGCTTGTTTATTATTGCACCAAAACACACACAAGCTGCTTTTCTATGTACGACCTCCATTTTGAATTTTCCAAATCGCTCGAGAAAAAAATTGTAGTTTTTATTTGAAAATTTTCTCCCCTTAAAACTTCGATCAAAACCTGTCGGTAAGATATATATTTTCCAAATTACTATGATTTATTATTTTTATATGTAGTTATTGATTCATAAGTGAAATCTGAAGGCCATGACCGCTCGCAGTGTTTTTTAACGCTCACAAAAACTGTTGGTCGCGTTACAAAATCGGTCAAAATTGCCAGATTTGTTGCTTTTTATGCAATTGTAATGAAAATAAGTGCAAATGGTAATTGTTTAGTCACGCTGTCGTCACAGAAAATCATGAAAATCCGTTGAGAAACAAAAACGTGATGACATTTTGAAGATCCCAATTAACCAGGAAGGTCGCAACGTTTTGTTCTTTTCTATTGTTTTACCAATACCATAATTATCCCATATTCCCAGTCTTTAAATGGTATAAAAATGTTTTTTTTTTTTTTAATTTAAGCTATTGAGATCATTTAAGTAATATTTTAAAGGGTTTTCAAAGCTCTTTCCAATGATAGCAGGTTTTTTTTTTTTTTTTTTTTTCAATTCCATGAGCTTGAAATTTTATGTAACATGCTTTCAAAACAGTATCCCCATAACATTAGTTTTGTAAACCAGGGGTCGGGAGTTCGTTTCTCACCGGGGCCCCCCACTCCCCAAGAGGGGGTGCGTCAGGAAGTGCATCCGGCGTAAAAACTGCGCCAAACAAATATGAGCGTCCATCTGAGACACAGATTTATTTTTTTCCGTTTAAAGGCGGAATTCTTCTAAAAAAAAATATATGTATTCTCCGTTTTTCTGCAATTTTCTGACCGTAACCCTTGCCAAAATCCACACTGGTTCATATTCCGGTCAGGCTTTTGTAAGCGAGGTGGAATATTAGATACACGCCTGTTGATTGGTCAAATGTTTTCCTCCTGACCAATGAAAACGCTTGTTGTATACGAGTCAGTTCACGGGGCCATTTTCAAGTCAACACGATGGGGGCGCTAAAGAGGAAAGACGCCTCTCAACTGAAAGAAATTGATTGATGTGTCAAAAATAAATCCCGACGGGATTGGATGGAACGAGAAATCGTCGATACAGTCGGAAACAAGGAAGTTACCACTCTGTTAAGCGACTTCATGAGCAAAATTGATCGACCTGGTAATGATCATGGATCAAGAGGTTGCAAGGCATTGGAAGTTCACGCCAAACGACAAAAACGCGTCAAACAACTGAAAGCAACGAGAACGAATTTTACCATAGCTGCTACATTAAGATGTCAACCCAAGACCAACAAGCAACCCCAGTTGCAGACGGGTTGAGAGTTCAGAACCAATTACTTGTAAAAAATGTCTGTATTATTTACTGACCACGACACATGACGTTAATAATTGTTGTCAAATTCGTGCGTTTCAATAATTTCCAAAAACTAGAAATTAAAACCGTTTTTGAATGGATACGAGAAACACGCTATGAAAACATGCTTGCATGCCATGATGCAAATCTGAATTCAATTTTGTTATTAGTTGAATTTGTAATTTTTTGGGGGTAAAGCTATGTACGTAAAATAATGAACGATCATATTGTGTACATTCTGAAAACAGAATAGCATTTATTTATAGATGTACTTGATATATTTCATCCATCCATTTTCTTCACCGCTTATCCTTACGAGAGTCCCGGGCAGTGCTGGAGCCTATCCCAGCTGTCAAGAGGGTGGAGGCGGGGCACACCCCGAATTGGTTGCTAGCCAATCGCAGGGCACATAGAGACAAACAGCCGCACTCACAATCACACCTACGGGCAATTTGGAGTGTCCAATTAATGTTGCATGTTTTTGGGATGAGGGAGGAAACCGGAGTGCCTGGAGAAAACCCACGCAGGCACAGGAGAACATCCAAACTCCACACAGGGGGGTCCAAGGATTGAACCCAGGACCTCAGAACTGTGAGGCCAACAGTTTACCAGCTGAGTCACTGTGCCACCAGATGTATTTCATTCATAATATAATTTATAGAACTTGCATGTTAAAATTGGTGATCATCCTTTGATCATGCTTGCAGCCCCCACACCCCCGGCTAATCAAATCACGTCTGGGAACAATCCGAAAAAGTTTTTTTTTACGAGCACTATCCTGAAATAACGTTCACCTAGTCTCAATTTGACAAATCGACTAAGTGTAAAATCAAAATTTTTGCTTCCGATGTTCTTGTCTTTTTGAATTCGTGTTTGGCGTGCAATGAAGCTGTCGTCATCGTGCCGATATCACAAAATGCGCATCGATCAGACGCCCGCGACGCGGGAACCGAGGCGCGAATCACATTTCCTGCCTTGGAATCACGTCCGCAATGTGGCGTCATTGTTTTAAGTGCTTTTTTTGGGGAACCGAATGCGCTTCACAGGCGACTCGTAGCGGCTCCACCTGATGATTCATGCTCAACTAATGAGGGGAAAAGTTTACAGAATGCGAGAGCGAGAGAGACCAATCTTGAAAGGAGGAATTCCAAGTGTGTAAATATTTAAAGAAACTGGTTTGTGGTAGAGGGCAAGTAAAACGCTTTCTTGGTTGGTACCAAGCTTATATTCAGAAAAACGTCCTTTACCATTGGGGAAAATCAACTTATTGAGTGTTACCGTAATTTCCGGCCGACAGAGCGCACCTGATTATAACCCTCACCCAGTACATTTGGAAAGGAAATACCATTTGGTACGTACGTAAGCCGCATCTGCGTAAAAGCCGCAAGTGCCCACATTGAAACACGAGATTGTTACGTGTGAATTTAGACTAACAACTCCTTTGTTCAAACCAGCAAAATGCGACAAGGCACTTGTATTGTGTTTCTGACAATTTAATCTCACACATATCAACACAACACAAACACGATAAAATAGCTAACTCAAAATAGGCGGTCAAGAACAGAGGGGTTGAGCCACGACGGTGAATAGTCACCAATGTTGAACGAGAGTTCCCAAACAAGCAGATGTTCGTCCCAGCGGGTATTCCAAGTTTAGCCAAAGTTCCATCCGATCCAAAAACAAAAGCTGTAGTTAGCGTTCCGAGCAGCGTAGTTTCCCAGAGCAGCGGCGAGGTCGTAACAAGAAGCCTCGTTGTCCGTCTTTCTCGTCCTTATATTGGTAATCCTTGAAACTTTTCAGACTTCCGCATCACAAAGAACACACGAAGAGTTCACGTCACAAAGAACACACACAGACATTGCGTCACACGAACCCAAGAAGCATCAGAGGAAACCGCGTCACATCATAAGGACTTAAAAGTATGAAAGGAAACTGTCACAAAGACCCGTGTTATAACAACTTAAAAGCATAAAAGGAAAATAAAGAGAACAGAGAATAAAAATACACACACTCATAACAAGATATTTACAAAGAAAGACAGTACAGAGTTTTCAAAGTTTTAAAAACTTAGCTTAGCTTAACATAGCAACAAGACGGTAGCCCAAACAAAAAACATACAGGTTAAAAAAAAAAAAAACTGCCGCAGCAGGTACACAGTAACAATATGTTAGGACAGCAGTAACAGGGCTCGCGCGGTGCTAACGCTAGCGCGGCGCTAACAAGGCAAGTTGAAAAAAAAAAAAAAAAAACATACTGGTAAAAATCACTGAGACACAGCAGTAACACAGCAGCAACAGGCTAGCGCAGCGCTAACAGAACCGGTTAAAAAAAAAAAAAAAAAAACATACCGGTAAAAGTGACTTCCTCGGCACATATATTCCACCGATATCACTCTTAAAGGCAATTCATTTATTGTACTTAAAATGGTGTCGTTATTTGGAGAAATTATAGCCCACTGAAATATGAGCTCTCCTTTAACAAGTCGTAAAGACGGCAGAATCTGAGTCGCGTTGAAACTCACGAGTCGGCTGTCATTCGAGAAAGGAAGGAACGATGTTTTTTTCTGCTCATTTCTGTTGAGGAATGCGAATATGTCAGCGTGCCGTATCCAAGCAGTCACGTGAGCGGCGTTTCAGAAAGTCGAAATGTTGCAAGCGCGCTGATGCGCTAATTTAGCCAGCCACTCCATTCGCTTCATAAAATGTTTCATTTTCAAAAGTCATTCGCTTTAGCTCTGCAGTCATTGGGTGGCTTCCAGTGTTGTAATTTGGAAAAACAAAAACTAATAAACATTCCATTCCAGTTGTTCCACATTTCCTCTTTGCCATCTTCAGTGATGACATCACCGCAAAGCAAAACACACTCACCGAGTTGAATCCTCACAAGATTTCCCCCCCATGTGTTATTGTTCCAGAAAATTCTCATTGATCTCCAGATGATGACGTTTCAATCTCTCTAGGCGGCAATCATGGATCAATTGCGCCCTCTGCTTGTTACTACACAGTTATAAAACCCACCAGGCTTAGTGGCTGCGTATCATAATATTGTTGAGATGGCTCCAATTCATCCGTTTTCTTTTGCCGCTTATCCTCACAAGAGTCGCGGGGAGTGCTGGAGCCTATCCCAGCTGTCAACGTCCAGGAGGCGGGGTACACCCTGAACTGGTCGCCAGCCAATCGCAGGGAACAAACAGATGAACTCACAACTACACCTTGGGGCAATTTAGATTGTCCGATTTAATATAACATGTTTTTGGGATGTGGGAGGAAACTGGAATTCCCGGAGGAAACCAACTCGGACACGGGGAGAACATGCAAACTCCACACAGGCGGGTCCCGGGATCAAACCCGGAGCCTCAGAACAGTGAGGCCAATGCTTTACCAGCTGCTCCACCGTGCCTTTTTTTTCCTTCTTCCATATTTCAAAAACATGCATCTTGGATTCATCTTAATTGTCTACAGGTGTGAGTGTCAATGAGATATGATGATCATTTTGGTGAGGCTGCCATCCATCAGCGGTGTCCAAAATACTGCCCGGGGGCCATTTTGGAGACATTTTTTAACTGGCACACTGCATAAGAGTTTTTTTTTTTTTGTTTGTTTTTTTTTTGGGTCCATATAAATAATTTCAAAACGTTTTCCACCTTGACCTGTAACGTTCTTTATCGTGATCATGTGTTCCGCCCGCAGGCCACTTCACCGCAATGGTGTGGAAGAACAGCACGACGCTCGGCGTCGGTAAGGCCGTCGCCTCGGACGGCTCCTCCTTCGTGGTGGCCCGATACTTCCCGGCTGGGAACATCACCAACCACGGACACTTTGAGAACAACGTCCTCCCCGCGAAATCCGCAGGTTGCCCTTCTTAAAAACGCCCCCCGCCGCCCCCCCCAGCTCCCGCCACTTCACTCAAACGTCGCTGCATTGAAGTGGTGAGTTGACGAAGGGGAGTTCTACTGATTGCCTTTTGGAGAATCGTGCGACCGTCCAGCGTCGGACTTGAGGAGCCACTTTTTCTCCTCGGGAAAGGACTTAACAAACGGCAAAGTGTTACTACTGTGTACCGACGCACAGGGACTCACCGTGGTGTGTATTTGTCTACAAACAAACTAATAAGAGTAACAAGGAGTCTGTTTGACGTCTGAAATGAAGCCATTCAACATTTTTGGTATTCTGGCTTTTTTTGTACTTATCAACCAAGAATCTCATGTTTGTGTTTTTACTAGTACATATGATGTAGTAAAATTGTGTGTGTGTGTGTGTGTGTAGGGGGGGGTTCATATTAAAAAAAACCTGTTGTAATCTGCCAATACTGTTAATTAAAATGACAAGAATACTGCGATTAGATTTTCATTTTGTTGTTGTTTTCTACCGTACATATGTGGTTGACTTATTTTTTGCAATATGACCTACTGCACTGCTTTTTAACTGTCAACTTCATCGCATTATCCTCATAGTTACTATTTATAACCGTTACATTTTGCCTTTACATTCTTTGTTTCCTTTATTGCGATATTGGAGTGCAAGTAAGAACTACAGTATCAAAAGATTTGAGAATTAACTCCTCATATGTACACCAAGAGTGGAATAATAAAATATGGCATTATGTTAAAAAAAAAAAAAAAAGCTGTTTCTTGCTACATTTTTCTGGTGAGAGGCCTCAGTGTAGTGAAGCTCCATTGAATAGAAAATGTGTAGTTAAACTCATATTTTGTGAAGAGCTTTGTATATAAAATTCAAGTGAAGTGCACTATCATGGGAAAAGAAAAGTCTTTGTGGGGGAAAAAAGAAAATAGCCAAAGGGATTTTTATGGCTGTTCAAAATTATTTTGAAAAGAAAAAAAGAAAAACTTTTGTATTAATTGTCATTGAATTTACCGTTTCTCTAACCATCTCCAAGTTATTAGATGCAGAAAAAGTGCCATCTACTGTAATTCCCGGCGTACAGAGCGGACCTGGTTATAAGACTCACCTAGTACATTTGTAAAGGAAATACCATTTGGTACATATATACGCCGCACTTGTGTAAAAACTGCAAGTACCCACATTGAAACACGATATTTACAAAGAAATTCGGTACAGAGAGTTTAACGCAAGCGCTGCCGCGCTAAGGCTAACGCTAAAGCTAGCGCCATGCTCACAGAGCCGGTACATACCGGTAAAAAAATCACTGAGACCCGCCAGTAACGCCCTAGCACAGCATTAACAGGGTAGGACAGGTAAAAGTTACTTCCTTGGCACACATATTCCACCGGTCTCACTCTTACCTTTTCCGCTAGAGTGCCCCCTTGCGGCCATTAGATAAAAAATGCAACACCGCATAAGCCTCAGGATTGAAAGCGCGTGGGAAAAAAAGTCGCGGCTTATAGGTCGGAAATTACAATAATATATGAGGACTGCAACAATGATTTCCCAGAATGCATCGCAAAAGCTTTTGCATTGTCCTGTAGCTCGTTAGCGTTGAGTATCTTCAGAGTGAAACTTTGGATTGGAATCTCACGTCGTCGTGTAGATTTGTTACCGTATTTGTTTGTCAAACACAATTCGCTGAAGTCGTAACTGTACTTTAATCAAATTCTGCTTTGAATACATTTGCAAGTATGGATTGCAATAGTCAGTAGCAGTAGTAAAAGTTTTCAACCTATTTTTGCCCAATGTACTTCATTGTTAACAGATTCTTATTTTCATGAATAGCAGGAAGAGTGTGCTGAACGTGTCGCTTTTGGTTGTCAGGCAAAAACTATTTTGAGGCGTTTGTGAGCGAGTCTGAAGGCGAGCAGAGTTCCGTTGACCGCACCGCACATTTGAAATCAGCGCAGTCCGTCCGGCAAAGCTGGCATCCTAACATACTTTTATTTATTGAGCAGGTATTGGAGATGCAACATACAGTAGCAGCGATACAGAGTGGGTTTTTTAGGCTTCGGGTCGAAGAGGAGGAGGAGGAGGAAGAGGTCGAGCTTCAAAAGCACCCACGGCAATCACATGGTCAGCTCCTGGGAGGAATATACAAAAATTGAACATGCTGAAAAACTCTATTCGTCATTTCTGCGGGTGTGTATGTAAGTCAAATCTTCATTTGAGTGGTCAACAGAAAAAAGTTCAGCCCGCGCGGTGCGACGGTCTGAGCGCTCCCGGTGCTGAAAAGTCTCCTTGTGATTAACGCGCATGCGCGTGTATTTCGTAACTTTCCGGCCAGTCCGAAACATCGCCATCGGTCTTTCAACATGTGCCATTCGACAACTTGTCGCCGAGCGTTCATGTTCGCTACGGACGTCTCAGAAAGATGAACAACTTTCTGTTTGTTTGTTTGACTTTTCAGCACGGGGGAGCGCTCAGACCGTCACAGCGGCTACAAATTCCGTGGTTGTGAAGCGACACCTGACCTGACGCTCACACTGTTGGTAAACACAAATCGTGGACCAACTGGTTGTGTTTGGGTGGCTAACAAGTCAGTCGACAATTAAAAATGACGAGGGGAAGAATTTGTAACGACATTGTAGGTAACAGATAAGCCGACACTTTCTTCTTCTTTGGAAGTTGAGCTTGTACTGCCATCTAGTGGAGAAGAACTCATCCACGGATGGCTGAAGAGTTTACCAGGGAGAAATTTGGCTTGTCGTTGACCTCCCATTTTTTTTCTCCCCCGACTCAACCCCCCCTGCGCTATCTGTGATTTATTAATTTATTCCGCCGTCTGCCGCGCTCACCATGATAGCGTTGACTATGTCGTTCTTGTTGTGTTGCAGAGCACGCACGGCCTTGGCTCGGGACACGTTGGCCTGAGCCATCACCAGCTCCACGTCCCTCTGCTCCAGACCCCCGTCGTCCACCTGCGAGCGCAGCACCGGGGGGTAAGAAATTTTGTCCAGCGTGTCTTCCGCCGTCCCGCAGACGAACGAATTGCGAGGCGGGCGTATACCTCCTCTTCCTCCTCTTCGCTCTCCTCCTTGACGTTGAGGCTGGGCGGGACGGGGGGCGCCAAGGGGGTGGAGGTCACAGGGACCTTGAATTTCTCTGCAGCGGCTTTGTGGGCCTGTTGAGAAAGATCCTCGATCTTGGGAGGGTGACAGACGAGAAGAGTCAGAAATGATGGAATCTTTGGAAACCGCCATCAGATTTCAAGATAAAAAGCGATTTACCTTGGCCTCCCCAAATACAATATAAATATCCGACGCGGGGCTTTTAAAGACGTCTGGTCTGCTGATGACAAACAGGATGCTCTTGGACTTTCTTATGGTGATTCTGGTCACACCATGGACCGGCTTTAGGCCCAGTTTTGACATGGCCTGCAAACGTAATGTCATTAAATATAACGGCGTCTGAATTGAAAATAGAGAAGAAGTATCGTTAACCTGACCTTGCGGGCCTTCTTCTCACTGCGGCTCTGTTTTGGTCTGTTCGGGCCTTCGTCTACAGAAGAAAAGGACTGCGGGAGAGGGTAAGTGTGATTTTTAAGAAACATGGCACCCAAAATGCTAATCCGAAGGAAATCAGAGCGCAAACGTAGAACTTTGTGTCATGCATCCTACTGATGACTTAAAAAAATCATAGCCAAAAACTCAACTTTTATTTGGTTCACTTAATTGTGTGTACTTTGGAGATATCTAAGATTCATCACTGAGACCGGTGGAGTATATGTGCCGAGGAAGTCACTTTTACCGATCCGGCCCTGTTAGCGCTGCGCGAGCGTGTTACCGCCGTGTCTCAGTGATTTTTACCGGTATGTTTTTTTTTTTTTTTAACCGGCCCTGTTAGCACGGCAGCACCAGCGTTAAACTCTCTGCGTACCGTTTTTCTTTGTAAATATCTCGTGTTTCAATGTCGGTTTCAATGTGGGCACTTGCGGCTTTTACACAGCTGCGGGGTATGTATGTACCAAAGGGTATTTCCTTTACGAATGTACCGGGTGAGGCTTATAACCAGGTGCGCTCTGTAGGCCGGCAATTACGGTATTTCTAATATTTGGCTTACTTTGTTTTTATTTTCAAAATAGGAGAAACAGTTTCCACGATGACACAAAGTACCTCTAGACTAACCAGCAAAATACCGACTCAATAATAAACATATTCGTAAATGAATATCTCCTCAACAGAATGAAAGACGGCACTCAGACTCACCCTTGGTTGAGGAGATCTCACCGGCTCCTCCACCAGTTCAGGGACTGAGCCCTCACTCTCAGACTCGTTACAAGAAGCCACGAGAGAACCTAGACACACGCAACAGTCTTTTGTTTTTGGGGGATTTCGTTATTTCTGCAATTTATGGGAGAACGTAAAATGTGTCCCCAATGCTCAACGTGTGAAATAGCGACTATGAAACATGTAAACTAAGACGATCTGACGACGGCTATACAAGCATCTGTTAGACGAAGCTATTTTTAAATTTAAAAAAATATTAGGGATAGGAATTCATCATTGGAACTTCCCTTTGAATGGTATTAAAAAAAATCTCAGTCAATGTATCAAAGTATCTGGTTGAAACCCAGCAAGAGTAATAAGGAGCCGAGAGAGTCATTGCGGAGTGATGATGAATAAATCTCAATGTCTTATTATTTAAGTTTTTCAGATTTTATGATGTACTGTAACACTACAAATGGAATGGTGCAATCAAAGGAAACGATGGTGGAGGAGACTCACAACCGTTTTTGAAGTCTTCAGAATTCGCATGGCCGCGCTTGACCGAACAGGCCGACTCTTTGTCGGTCAGCCGATGAGAAGAGAATGGCTGGCTTTTGTTTGGACTGATTGGAGCGGTTCTTGCTGTGGATCCACTTCTGTTTCCTGTTGCTTCTTTGACGACGGACCTTTGAACATGTCTAGAGAGTCCACGATCCTCCTCGTTGTCTTTTGCTCTCTTGACGAAACTGGAATCTTTATAGGGCACGTACTCGTGATCAATACTTGAGCTGAGAATATCGGTTATTATTTGCAAAACATGCGATCCTTACCTTCGGCCGAATCCTTTGTGCAGCCTTGTTTGGCGGTACGGCATGAAGAACTGCAAGATGACTCCTGAGTTGGCTTGGACATTTCCAAAGATGCTGAGGCGAACGCAACACTCTGGTCGGATTTGGTCAGTGTTGTGATGGTGGCCTCTTCCGCATTTGGAAGAATTTGGGAAACAGCTGCTTGTCGGCTCGTGGCAGAAGTGGCGTTAATTGTGGCAGTTGTATGGGATGTTGCTTGGGAAGGCAGTTGGTGGGATGAAAGTCCAGAGTGGGATACCTGCACACGTGTGGGAAGGTCTGGCTCTGGCTCTGTCGAGGCTTGATGGATGGGTGAGGAAGAGGACACGGGAGACGCTGAAGAAGAAGATGGCGTGGCGAGCGTGTTAGCCTGTGAGATCTGATCATCGTCTATGTTATTGTCATTAATATCCACTCGGATTCCTCTCTCACTATTTGACGGTGGTCTGTTATCAAGCACTTCCTGTCTGTTTTCAAAGATCTCTGCTCTGTTGTCAAGTCCTTCTTGTTCCTGGTTTGGTTCTACTGGAGCATTGAGGTTCTCCGGAGTAGGCTTTTCAGAGGTCTCTAATTGGACGTGTGATCCAGATTTGTCTTTCTTCCGCTGACACTGGACTGCCGACATTTCATTGTTGGCCTTTTTGCCTTTATTCATTTTTGAAAGGCCGCCAATCGCCACTGAGCTTCCGTCTGTTGAAGTGCGTTTGGGAGCGAGAGGTTTCTTTTCATCATCAGCAACTTCGGGGCTAGAGTCCAAATTAGTGGCCGCCTTAAAGGCCTTGTGTTGTTTCCGTCTTCGCCCTTTCTTAATCGCGCCGGCTTTTTCTGTGGAAAGTGCATCCTTGGCAGTGTCATGTGCAAAAGCCTCCAAGGTAGTTTGGGAGGAGGCGGGAGTTTCCTTTTTCTTTCGAGAGTTCTTTGTGCATCCCCTTTTCACGTTTTCTTCGTCACCCGTCCCTGAGTTCAAACTCACACACTGCTGTCCCTTAAAGGCATCTTTAGTCTTTGGTTCATCAACAGGTCTGTCAGTCACAAGACTTGCATCACTTGTTTCAGGCTCCGCCAGCACTTCATCTGATTCTGACGGTAATCCGTTATTTGCACGTTGATTGGTTGTAGATCCGTGAGATTTACATGTCGGATTAAAGGACCCAAATGACCCATCTAGTAAATAAAGTGCAACGTTTCCGTCCTGGGTGATTGTCTGATCATCTGGACTTCTCTCTGGTCTGCTGTTGAGATGTTGACTTGTTTCAGATTTGCTCTCTCTGGTGTTAATTGATGTTAAGCTACAATGAGATTCTTCTGGGGATGGTGTTTGTGTTGTGCTTGATGTTTGGCCAGCAAAACTTCCCTCTCGGTCTTCTTCATCATTGGGCGCAACAGAAGCCCTTAATGGCATCTCTTCGAGGGGAATATTAGAAACCGATTCCGTGACCTTGACACTCACAAATTCGGGTTTCACGTCCTCTGACAGAGCGTTCAGTCCTTCACGCATTGCTATTTCAAGTGACTCAAATGTGGAGTCATTATTATTGTTGGAATCCATCCACGTGACTTGAATTTGCGTGTCTGTGTTATCATTGGCGTGATTTAGATTGCTGACATCATCGTTAGGCAATCTCTCTCCCCCATCTGCCTCTGAAATCTCTTCAATTGATTTCCAGCAAACCAAATCAGCCTCAGAAGTTCCTTCTCCTATCGGTTCTTTATCTTCCTTCCTCTTTCCATCCATTCTGTTGTGATCTTTCGTCTCCAGAACATAACCAAAAGCAATGTCGTATTTTTTGTACGCTTCATTATTCATGTTAGGAGTTACAGTATTCTCTGTCCTGCGGCCTCGTGTGCCGCACACAAGTACGCTGTCTGCCTCTAACTCATACTTCTTCCCCAAAGACAAGGAAAGAGACTCTCCTGCTCCCCAAACTCCAAATTCAGAAATGGATCCTGAATGTAATCCATACTTATCATCACACCAAATCCTGGGTCCATGATCAATTTTACTTCTTGTGTCTGTTTCTGAATTTTCTCTTTTGGGTGAGATTGCCAGTGGAGAGTGAGGTGATCCTGACACTCCAAGTACCCTCTCATCAGTACTCAAGTTCTCCTGACCGGAGTCACCGGGGCGATGTTCAGGAGTCAAGGTCAGGTTGTCGGCAAGTCCTAAAATCACCTCCGGGGAGGGAGAGACTGGGATATTGCTGGGGTTGGGACTTGGCTCTTTAGGATAGGAGAGAGGGAGGACACCTTTATTCAAGTCATTAGTAGCAGTGGTCATACCCAAACTAGAGAAACCCAAATCAGTGGCTCTACAGTCTACGCTTGTAATGTCTGCTCTACTGTTCATATTTTTCTTGTTCTGGTCTTCTCTCTCAGGCTTATCAGATCTCTTGGAGGAACACCGTGATGGCACAATTCTACTTGTTCCTGCAGCAACATGACTTCCTGATTGATAATGACTGTGCTTAATAAGCAATTTATAAGAATCCCTTTCTTCGGTGCCTTCATTGGGCTGTTCTACCCCAACATCCTTCATATCATCCTCATCTGCCGATTCATTTTGAAGAACTGGACTACCGTGGTGTGTAGTCTCTAGTTTTCCAATAGAAGGGCAGTTGGAGGATTGGGCAGTCGTGTGGTTGTGAGAGCGCTCACAATGGCTGTGTTTAGATCGCTCTTCCCAGCCAAACGTTTCGATCATCTCAATCAAATTCCCATGGCCTTTGCGAGAAGAGTCACACTGAGTGGGAGCTGTCAATAATTTTGCAGGGATCTCATCTGCTTGTCCCGGTTTTGTATTATCTGATGGACTAGAACGTCCCATTGCTTCTTCAGATTTTTGTCCAATTTCTTTGAATTTGGACTCAGTGGACACGTCTGCAGAAAGACGAGTTGTTTCAGAGTGATTCACTTTTGTATCTGGACATTGCTGTATGTCCAAAGATTCAGTTTGATCAATTGCATTGGCTAATCCAGTTTCCGATTTTGATGGTATTTCAGTAGAATCCAGTGTCGGTTCTAGCGACTGCGCATGCCTCTCGGTGCTGTACAGTCGCTCATCTTCCTCCCCGTTATAGGAGGCAGAATCTAATGAGTCGTCTGTACCGTCTTGGAAACAGAAAAAGTCATCCAGACCCTCATTGATAGACGTCTCTGACAGTGTATGAAGAAAAGAGGCTGAGCTATCCTCATCGGTAGCACCCTCCACCACTTTTCTGACGTACTCTCCCTCTTCGTCATCTTGCTCCTCATCTTCTTCCTCTTCAACCACTCTCACCTCCACCTTCGCGTCCTCAGTCGGCTCAGCACTGTTGTCGCTGTCATCATCATAATCATCATCATCGCCCTCATCATCGTGCCCACCATCCACAGTTTTATTGCAACTGGCATCATCATCTACAGAGTCGTCGTCGTCATCTTCTTCGTCACCGTCTTCAACATCTGCTTCCTCCTCTCCTGCTGCATATGCATCGACATCCTTGTCTTCATTCCTGTCCATGACTACTTCGTTGTCATCTTCTGTGGGAAAGAGAGTGATTTCAAAGGAATCTGCTTTAAAAATAAGGCTCGTGTGAGGAGGAAACGGGATGAGAGAGACGGGAATCATCCTTTCTTCTTCCAGTAAATCCTCAGCACTAGCAGTCTGAGGAAACATAAAAGAACTGGGGCCAGGCCCACCAAAGGCTCCAGGACAGAACGAATCCAGTTGAACGACAGGTGAGTCAGGACTAGGGTTGGACGAGGCTATATCAGGAGTGACATCTGTTGACGTTTTCTCTCGCTGATCAGGTATGTGTCTGTAATTTACCTCGGATATACACGGGTCCAGTTCCAGTTTGAGAAACGTATGTGTGGGTCTGCAGTGATCCTCCATCCTTGCACCGGCCTCCTCTCGCGGACAGAAAGAACTCTCAGACTCTCCACCATCTTCCTGGGAGTCACTGGTGTGGCTGCTACTGCTCCTTGGTGGAGATGTATTCTTTGTCGCCCAACAAGGACGACAACTTTCTCTGGAAATCCTGGTCTCATCTTCATCATTTTGAACCTCTTCTTCTTCAGGTATCGTTGCACCTGTTATCCCAAGCTGCGGATTAATGATATCCTCCGAAGAGTGCATATATAATTCCCTTACCGTCTCACCCTCACGCTCTGGACGTGTTCGCACTTTGTCTTCGCCAACTTCATCTCCGATCTCAGACAAGGAACCAACAAAACAAGCACGGGCCTCCTGCGTGTCTTCGGCGAGCAGGAGGTTGGGAGAAGTGGAAGGGGAGGCAGATGATGCATAGGAAGAGGTCCAGCTTCCTCCCTCAGCTGTCATATAAGAGCCAGAGGGGGAGGTCACAGGGGAGCAGAGGTCGTCGCTGTCTGAGGGCAAGCCTGGAGAGGGGGAGAAAGCAGGAGATCCAGGATATGAATGATGTTTGAGATGCGAGGAGTGTGGCGCCATCTTGATTGGAGTAGAAGGGGCGGTGTAGTACAAGTCAGGGTCGAGGGATGAGGGCAGGCCCACTCGGAGCGGGTCGACGGAATAAGTTGGCTCACAAAAGGACAGCGTGACCGGACACGCCTGCTCACGGACAGATTGGGAAGGCACTTCGACGTTAGCAGGGCTTTGAGCCGCTTCCTTAGACATCAAATTGTCATCATTTGTGACAGGCTCCAAACAAGGGGAGGACACGGGGTAAGGTATTGCAAGCACAGGGGAAACGTGTAGAGTTGAGGATGGCGCATGTTCCGTTTCTTTATCTTCCTTGTCCAGGTTTTTAATTTTGCACTTTTCATCTTTTGTTTCCGTTTGAGTCGTGTTTGTCTTTGTCTGAGCTTCAGCAAAGCTTTGGATGACTGTTGATGGGTTAGCCTGGCCACAGTGTCCATGCAATCGTGTCCTCTTCAGGATCTCCGATGGTTTGAGGAGTGTCTCCTGGCCCATCACCACCCTGGTGTCTGTGGTCTTTGGCTCTGGATAATCACTCTCCACCTCAGAACCAGTCAGGACCTGGGGGTGATACACACATATTAATGTCCTGCATCTAGATCAGGGATAAGAAAAATATATCTTAAACAGACTTTGATTCTCTCCATTTTTACAGGGACAAGGCGCCCACAAGGTCCATGACCGCCTAACTTTCCAGACAATCTCGGCAGGTTTTTGTGTCGATGGTCAGACCCCTCGGGTTGAGGTCTTGGAGTCCCAGTGGAGTTAGGCGTTGCAAGAAATAGTCTGGGTCCAAATGGGGAAGTGTGTGATGGTAGTAGCTTCTGGGGAGTGCTGGGAGAAGGACTGGAACCGCTGTCAGAAGGGGACGAGCCACTGTCACTGGGTGTAGACGCCGTGGACGGATGTCTGCTTTTGCCTGGAAAACACAAATTCCACAGTTGTGAACGAACCTCTCCACTTTTCTCCTGCCAGATACCATTAATGATAACACATCACACATCTGAACCTTTGTAGGGATCAGATTTGATCTTTGATCATTGTTAGATCATCTGGACAGTCGCATTTCCTTTCGCTCTTGCTGTGTCTCTCTTTGAATATCAACATGTGCGATTGCAGTATACTGTACATGAAAAGAAATATCTTCTTTCTTCAAGTCGTATCACATTTGAACCCGTCAGAACAAGTAAGTCATGTATTTGACTACATTCATCCAAACATCCCGAGTGGTTGTGCGATGTGAGTTTGTCTCTGTGACACCGAGGGAACAGAGGCTTCATTTTAACTAGGCCGTTGCCACCGTGACCTCAATCCGCATGCTGATTGGCCATTTTGACACACAAGTGGCACAGCTCTGTGCCAGCCACTGACACACACTCGTGCACACGCACAAACACACACTGTTACTCTGCCAGTGATCATTGTCACCCTACTTCCCGAGCACTGCTCATGGCTGTGGCGGGTGCAAGCCTCAGCACTTGGAATCGCTGCTTGTTCTCCACCACAGCAATAAGCTCAGAAGTGTGTTTGTGTGCGAACTGAGTCATGCCTTGGAGACTTGGCTCGAATGAGAGCGATACCCCCTGCTCAGCATGCACACAACTCAGTCAACACAACGTGGCCCAACATAGAGAATGAATGCTCACCATGCACGCTTTTGTTCTTCCCTGCGCAACTGACGAAAAGGCAACCAGGTTACTGGAGCCTAAACGTTAGCCGCCATATCTCAGCTGCAGTTTCTTAAATAGCTCTGCGCCGCTCCTCTGGGTGAAGGCGGTGAAACAATAAGTGGAGCAGCGTCGCTGAGGCTGCGGCGCCTCCTCGACAGGCCTGAGGGGAGTCAGCCAGTGCTCCAACCAAAAAAAAGAGAACTGTGTGGACGTTCAATCCTTGACTGTCTGGTGCTTTCAAACGTATTAAATGGGATTTCTTGCGTGTGTATGTGTGTGTATGCAGACCGTCAAACATTTCCAATCCATAATTGCATTGAGCTTAGCATGGAGGCACGCACTGGAAAGGAGAGCAATGAAGATTAGCCGAAGTAAAAGAGAATATATGTGCGTGAATGAGAAAGTTGGAGGGGGAAGAGTGAGGTTACAGGGAGAAGAGATAGCGAGGGTGGACCACTTCAAATACTTGGGGTCAACAATCCAGAGCAATGGTGGTGTGGTAAGGAAGTGAAGAAACGGGTCCAAGCGGGGTGGAACAAATGGCGGTAGGTGTCTGGTATTCTATGTGACAGAAGAGTCTCCGCTAGGAAGAAGGGCAAAGTCTATAAAACAGTGGCGAGGCCGGCCATGATGTACGGATTACAGACGGCGGCACTGAAGAGACAACAGGAAGCAGAAATGAAGATGTTGGATGTTGAGGTTCTCGCCAGGGATTAGAAATGAGCTCTTCAGAGGGACAGCCTAAATTGGATGTTTTGGAGACAAGGTTCGAGAGATCAGACTTTGATGGTTTGGACATGTCCAGAGGCGAGAGAGTGAGTATGTCGGTAGAAGGGTGCTGAGCGAGAGGAAGACCAAAGAGAAGGGTGATGAATGTTGTGAGGGAGGACATGAAGACTGTGGGTGTTAGAGAGGAAGATGCACGAGATGGGCTTAGATGGAAAACTATGACACGCTGTGGCGACCCCTAATCGGGACAAGCTGAAAGGAAAAGAAGAATTGCATTTAGCTTAAAAAGATTTTTGAGTTGATTCTAGTTGTTATAGTTCCAAATAAAATTACCTCAATAATATCTAGATGTGGATGAGCTTAAAGATGCCTTAATATACTTGCAAGGAGGAATATTAACTATTCAGTGAAAACAGACTAGAATACATCTCTAAGCTAAAATTCTATCACATGTCCCAATGTAGTTATTAAACATGGCGCTCTCTCTGATTTTTACTCATACCAGGTGTACGTTCTTGTCTGACTTATTCAGATACCAACCCCCAACCACAAACATACTCGACAGTTTAATCAGTCATTGGTCAGTGTTAAGCAAGTCACATACGGGAGAACTTAACAGAAATGAATCCACGATTGTACGTACATTTCCCATCGATTACACTTCCGGGCATGTTTTATTGCTCCTCATGGCAGCGCAACAGCTCAGCTGCTTCAAGCTCAAGAACAGAGCCACTCAAAACAACAACACGTGAGCCTCATTGGAGACAAATCTTCTTTTTTTCAGGTCTCATTAACTTTTTTTTAACGTCTCTTCCTAACTTTTTTTTTTTTTTCAGGAAGAAAAGGTGAGATCATGGACAAGCAATGATGTCATCCCTGGACTGTTCACAACCCCTTGGGGGGGTGTCATACACAGTGTCCATGGTATTTGCCTTCTTGGCGATTGCTACGACATGATGTGATGTGATACACAGTTTTGTGTTTCTTGTTTTAGCAATGCGAATTCCTTTCCACCACGTCCAACTGTTTGTTAGCTGCCTACTTCCTGGATGATGACGGTGGTGATGGACAGATGGGCCGTACCATTATGATTCAGGGAGATCGACTGTTCTATTGAGCCTATAGAGCCCGTGCACGTGACGTCACCATTTTCACGGCGCCATATTGCCGGTCAAACGGAGCTGCGCGACATTGAACGGGAGGAGAATATTTACAATACCCGAGACCTGTTGCGCTGTTGGTTGTCACAACGGACGAGACGGATATTCAAAGAGATCGTTCTATGCAATACCAGATGAAACCACCAGAAAAGACTGATGGATTTCGGCAATTAAACGTGATGGATGATGCCCAACCAAATACACAAGACTGTGTAGCAATCGCTTCATTTCAGGTAGTAATTATTCTTCTCAATCTCAAATTACCATAAAGTATTTATAATGCAAAGTTGGCTCATTTGAGAACAATGTACGATTAAAAAAAAAAAAAAACTGTCGCAGAGGTTTGTGCAGGTTAAGTGTGGCCGCAATCGCTTCCGTGTACGTTCCGTGGAAAGGACTCTGTCCTCTTTTTTTTTTTTTCCAATCATAGTTAATGAATTTGAGTTTGTGTAAAACCAGGGGTCATTTATTTAAATATTGGTATTTGTATTGAATACTAGCTGAAAAGATGGATGGATTCCGGCAAAGGTTAACGTGTGGACGAACGCGCTTCTGCGTTCACGAGCCGTCAAAACCTTCACTATGTTGGATTTATTCTTGATGAGAACAGATCCAGCAACAAACTATTCGTATGCGTCCAGAATTTTTATACACTTTCAAAGTTTTCCTTGTAAATCTCAACAATTTATTCACCAGATCCAGGCCTATATCCAGTTGTCCAAAACAAGCGGAAGTGAATTAACAGTCCAATTTCTTATCGGCCAAAACATCGACTTTGACATTAAATATGGGTCCTCATCGCCAAGTTTATCAAATTTTTCCACGGACCGTCGTTAATTTTCACCTTCTAAATGTCTGATGGTATCAGACAAGACTCTGGGCGATACAATTCCGTGTCGTCTCCAACCGACTTAGCATTGAGCAATGCTTAGCTTGACCGACAATATGGTGACGTAAACAAAAGTCACGTGATGAAAAGTGACGTTATGACGTAGGTGCACGAGCTCTACACTGATTTAAACATTCACAATATATTCCTGTCATCACGCAAGCCCTGCCACAAATAGTAAAAAAAAAAAACATTGAAGTAAATTTTGATTTCCCGCATTTAATCAAGATTGCTTTAATGTCATCCCAGTGCTGCTCCCACCAGCCCTGGCGGGCCGTGTTGGAACTGCCAACATAGCAAAGTACAAGTGCTATCAACAGTACCGCAACCTTTCACAACATCCCAAAGTTTTAGCATGCAAAGACCGTTTTTTTTTTTTTTTTTTTGTTTTTTTGCGTGATGTGTGATTTCTGCCACGCTGCTGTGTCATGATCCAGCAAAGGCTGCCGCGGAGGGCGGAGCCACATCGAGTAGGCCCATGTGACAGTTCGAGGGACGAAGATGAGGCTGCATCGTGCGCACGAAGACGCGGAGGCCGAGGTCCGGGGTTTTAGGGGGATGGGGGGCGGGGGGGGGGTGGTCGAGGGAAAGAATCGAGAATTACGTGACAGTCGCACCGCATGCTTTGCGAGAGTGAGATCAGGGGCGTTCCGTGGACACTTAGTGAAGGCTTTCTTTTTTTCTGGGGTGGGGTGGGGGTAAGTGACTAAGATGACATGCAAGTGCACCACTGCACAACTGAACCTCTTATTAAGAGATGGTCGCCATTCAGAGGCTCTCATAGTAACGTTTGCCTCTTTGCGCTCCCTCCCCCAGGCATCCTACCTGGTCCGGGGAGCCCGATGTGGTTCTCTCCCTGGCCCGGATGCTCGTCGGCGGGCGCGGATCCGTGAGCGCTCTCCCCCGGCATGCTTCTTTCTCTCCGAGCTGCCTGGCTTTGGCTCTGACGCAACAATAAAAAGCCAGAGCAGACAAGGTGAACAAGGGGGGGGGGGGGGTGACGGAGGAAGAGAAAGAGGAGGGGAGGTGATAGGGTGGGAGGGGAGGGCTTACTAGCGACCCAACACTTGCATCTTCCCTGCAGCACGTGGTTGTCAGCGGATAAGCGGCTGCAGGGTTCGCCCTCTGCCGTGTTGTCGCCGCTTTTGCCTTTCTCGGGGTTGATCCGCACAAAAAGTCTTCCCACGGCTTTTATGCTCGTGTTTTCTTTGCGTGTCGGATCCGCAGTCCCCCGCATGCCCGGGCTCTTCCTCTCCTCCCCTCCCGCATCCGAGCTCTGACAGGATCTTGGGAAATGATGTCAGCACAATTTTTTCCAGCATCCCTCTCAGTGCTGCCCTCAATTGTGAAGGATGATACTGCAAAAACAGGGCCACGACGGGGAAGAGAAATATTCATCAAACCGAGGAGGAAGAGAAATTAAGAAACCTGAATGCAGTAAATCTAATTACAATCTTTAACCAGACCCCCAAGGGCAGGGAGAGCATCTGCTTAATCCCCCCCCCCCCCACTTTCCAATATCTGCCTCTTCTGTTATTTTATATTTTTACGTGATCAGTTTCTATGGCAACCGAAAAACTTTCCGCGACAGTGTTAGCGTTCTAGAGAAGAGGGGAAGTCATGCGGACCTTAAAAATGCGTCTATTAGATTCGCATACGCATACACAGACTACAATTAATTGCAACCGTTTATATTTTATATATAATATTTGTCTTCCTCACTTGTGGTTGTTGTGATTACCTATGAAGCAAACAACTCTTCTCGTCTTTTAATGGACCTTTCCGATGGTGATCTTAAGCTCCGCCCCCTTAGCCACAAGCTTCCAAAATGGCGATTGAACAGAACACGTTTGAAGTCGATTCTCTATCGCGTATTCCAGATAATGTTGGGGTATGTTTTTTTTTTTTGCCAAATGCGTCAAACTTATCCAAGAGGGTTCTCCAGAGAGGTCTTGGCTATTTCACGCTAGGATATGTACACAGAATTAAGATTTTGGACGGGGCTTGGACGCAATGTCAGATTTACAGCAAAACGTTGGCGATTGATGCAAAAAAGTTTGACGCCTCACAAACTTCATATTGTAATCCAACAGGATAAAATAGTGGAATCGTACTGCGCATGTCAAGCAGGGTGAGTACTTTTTACTTGGAAAGATCACGAGTAATATCATCGTAGTCTTTATAAGTGAGTGGGTGCATTCATGTGACTTGGCTGGTAATGGAACCCAGTTTTCAGTCTAAAAGTCCGATGTGATACAAATAGGCAAATAGGCATTTCTCTTGCATGGCATCACGCAATTACGTATTCCTGACCCGACTCTTCGGCATAAAACATGACACGCTTCGTTCAGCAGATCAGTGATACACTAACAAAGTGAAAGTTGTTCTCCTGCACTGATAATAATTCAATGAAACTTCTCCCTCACTTACCTTCGAACATGCAACCTTGTGTTTGTTGATTTTGTTCACATTTAGTTGTACGTGCGCTCTTCCGCGAGCCTTAATCCATCGTAGACACTTTGTCGACTGTGTTTATCCTAGCAGGTTTGCTTTCATCAGTATTGCACGTTCCGCAAGCACATCTGAGGACCATTTTCTTTGTAACATTAACTTTTCCAAGCGCACGCTACTGACAAACCAGCGTTGCTTGTGGGACAATACGGCGAGATGGGCGTGTCAAGCCAGGGGTTAAGACAATGCGGCGACCTGATTGGCTATTATTGTACGAGTGATTGACAGGTCGGAAAGGTCCATTTTTCCTCAATGTCATTCATAACACAGTTAACAGTTTCATTTGCACTCAAAATTGTTAATGATAATTATTTTGTTGAGTATTTTGTTCCAGATTCGGACGCTGGTTGACGCAATAATGAGAGTGGTAGTGTACATAAGGAGCAGCCATTGGCAAGCTTTTGCATGCAAGGCTCACATTTGATTTTTAAAAAGGAGCAGATGGGTCAGGTAATTCATAAAAGAGGTAAACAAAAAGAGATAATAGTTCAGTGTTTATGGCAAGTCATTTCTTTTAGCAATATTTTCCCGTTTTAAATAATTCACTCCCTGCCCAGTTAATGTGAATATTTGACATGTAATGACGTCAATGGCATTGAGTTAACTGATGCGCTAATGAGATAAAACAATCTAAAAAATATATACAATACTTTTTAATTAACAATTGAGAGGTGAAAAAAAATGCTAAATTACCACAGCTGGTAAAACGTTGGCCTCACAGTTCTGAGGTTCCGGGTTCAATCCCGGACCCGCCTGTGTGGAGTTTGCATGTTCTCCCCGTGCCTATGTGGGTTTCCGCCCACATCCCCAAAACATGCAACATTAATTGGACGCTCTAAATTGCCCCTTGGTGTGATTGTTTGTGCGGCTGTTTGTCTCGATCTGCCCTGCGATTGGCTGGCAACCAGTTCAGGGTGTACCCCGCCTCCTGCCCGTTGACAGTTGGGACAGGCTCCAGCACTCCCCGCGACCCTTCGTGAGGATAAGCGGCAAAAGAAAATAGATGGCTGGACTACAGAACTGCTTGAACATAAATGGTCTGTAGGCCAGACAAAAGAATAACTGATTTGCCTTTGGGAACCATCGACTACCCCTAACCTTAAAAATATGAGCAGTTTTGCATTTTTGTCAGCGGTTACCAGTCACAACTGTACCAGAACATGAAGAATACTTGTTAGAGGCTCGTACGATTTGCATGTCTTGTAGTTTCATTTCGCCCCAGACATCCTCCGCCTGAAAATAAAGCGATGACTCTGGAAAACCACATAATGAGAGAAGGAATTCACAATAAAACCTTTTTATTCCATCACACACATCCGTGAAATTATCAGCATCATTTTGAATGCCCCCATTTAGCACATTTTCGCCAAATGTTCTGTAATGAAATCGCGTTCCTCGCAGATGCTGCAACTCGGAGCCTGACAGAAACAAGAAGGAGTGAAGCCCTCGCTGCTGGGGCTTCTGACTCCAGAACTCTTGCTCACCATCTCCATGGAAACAGGGAAAACCCCACGCGTTGCCACAGGAACGACAGGCAATATATGTGATATATTTTTATTGTTTGTTGGTGCAAGAGCACTCCCCCCGCAATGCTGCGCCGTTTGTGTGTGCGTGTGTACTGTATTCCCCGCTTCTAATTTTGCAACTGCGATCGAGACGAGCCAGTTCATTTGGCCATCTCCTCGGCCACAGCTTTGCCCAGCTTGTCCTTTAAATACGCCAACTTCTGATGCGCCGTCTTCAGCTCCAACCACTCATAATAAGGAACCTGAAACAGAAAAAGGCGCATTTAAGCATTTTTGTAAAGGACACTGCGTGGCGGCAAACCGGAAAGGTGCGATGATGACCATAGAAATGAACATCTTGAAATAAAGGAAAGTGGTGTATGGAAGCAAATTAGTGCCACCAGGATTAGAATTTGAAATGTAAAGTGATCATATTTTGAAAGATTGCTACAATTCACTGTCTGAAATTCAACTAAATTGGTCCTTCGAGCCGGATCCCAAGATGCCGGAGGATTCCAGCGCGTGTGTTGAATATCAGAAAGACCGTGGCCACGGCAGACTCCTTCTGAGTCCAAAGACCCTTTCCAGCATTTAGCATTTTATGGTGAATTTTAGTCGGCGAATTGTAGCAACTATTGAAAATGGGATCACTTTACATTTCAAATTCAAATCCTGGTGGCACTAATTTACTTCCGTAGTGGTACACACATTTATGTCTTGCATAAAGCGACCAGAAGTCGACCCACTTAATGAGGGGCAAAGAAAGTTGCTGCAAACCGCCTGCTGCACGTTTTGCTCCACATCGTCAAAGTTAATGGAGAGTCCATCTTTTTTTTTTTGCCGAATACCTTTTGCACTTTAATGACCGTTAAAGTTAGAAGGTCAAAAATAGAACTCACCGTTGCCAATATCAGAATCAGATTTAAAGGAGGGCTTTGTCAAAAAAATAGGAACTGGAGCACACATTAAAAGTTAGTAGATGAGGGTTCAATGTTTTCTTTTAATGGCAAAATTATCCACAGATTTCACCTAAAAACATTTCTAAATTGGAAACTATGATCAAAAGTCTTGTCGCGCAGACGTATCAGTGACCCCGGCTGGAAAACTGACAGCCAACCAGTGTTTGGTCCAGTGCTTCCTGTTCTGACCCACCGTTGCTCGTGGATATGTTTCACCGAACAGAGAACGTCCACGAATCTGGCATTTTGTGAAAACTAATTTCAAACAAAACAAAACAACAAGAATTATATTAATAATAATCATTAAATTAAATTAAAAGAACGACAAATTTGGGTGCGCTTTCTCATTGTTGTCACAGTTCGGGGCACAACACGTCGGCATCTTGGTCGAGCTCGAAAGAATGAAACCTGGCAGATATCCAGATATTGCGTGGATTTCAAAAATGTTCTTTACTTTAAATTTTGTTATTTCAATTCCTGTCCAAAATATATGTAATAATGATATTACTTCCGATTGGAGGATTTATTGTACATGGAAATTTTGGGCAAAGTCCTCCTTTAATAGCCAAGTATGTAACACCACACAAGTGAGTCATTTCAATTCCAAAAGTGACTCTCGTGTGTTACACAGATTAATTCAACACAACTACTATTTAGAGGACAATTTCTTAGGATGCTGAATGTTGTGTTAGCTGTCAGCTAGACAATTGTCGCAATTATAAAAATACAATCAGGGAAAAAAATTAACTGTACACTTGTATACTTACTATATGTATACTATACTGTATACTTGCACTTGTATATTAGCAAGATTTGAAGCAACCATGATCATAATCACAATCGCACTTACTTCCACGACGATGAAGCCGGCGAGCTGCAAGTGTCGCTTCATCATGGTGAACCGTCCCAGAAGGTCTCTACTCTTGGAGCCAAAGTTGGGGAATTCCCACGCTACAAAGGCGATCCTGAACACAGCATGGAGAGCACTTTAGAAAGTTAAGACGACAAATAGAACATAGATGTAAAAACAAACTAGATTAAGTTAGGCCTGCTTTGTTGTTGTTATCCACTGATTCCCCTCCCCAAAAAAAGGGCTGGACGGCTCATTGGCCACCAAAACTGAAGTCGCTGAAAGTAGATATCCGCCATCTTGATACTCCCACAACAACCATGCCGACTTGTGCGTTAATCGCCAGTTTCGTGGCTGTGAGAAAACATTCCACAGGTAAGTTAGAAAGATTTACTTTGCAACTGTTAAAGTTTGTTTGCAAATGTTTCTTTTTTTAAATTTATGATGAGCTTAATTCACTTGAACAAAATTTTAGTTTACAGTTGTTGTTGTTCACTCTCTGCTTCAACTTTAGAGGCCGACGGCTTTTCGCGAAAAAGCGAGGTAAATATTTTCCCAAACTTCATCAGCAGATCAGCAAGAAAACACATTTTCTGTAAAATTTCTGATAAATTTCATAAAACAGAACTCTGCAAATTGAATTTGATTTTCAAATGCGATGAAACAAGTTTAAATTTTGTCTGAAATAGGACGTCGCAAGAGCAACAAATGAACAATGAATTTAGGATGTATTTTCCCATTGGGGGTCCTTATTTCCAAAATAATATCGAACTGATTGACTTAAAATTTTATCAATAAAAAATGATTAGTTTTTTGCTAGGTTATTATGATATTGCTTCGCAGCGTATTTTGGGAAAAGTTAACATGTCACGGAAATCAGGCCAAAAAAATATGCAAGGTTTCTTGGTAGTCACGGTGTTTTAGGTCTTTCCTTTGGACTTATCCTTTTTTGTTTTACCAAGTCGAATTAAAAATCCTTCATGTTAGCAGAACCGAAAAAATGTCAAGCTCACATGACCAGTTTTAATTCGACATGCCAAACTTTGAGGAAAAACCCCGCCATAATCGAACCTTTAAACCACGCCCTCCACATGTTTTGGGAGTACCAAGATGGCGGCCAACTGGCTTCAACCAATCGACACACCGCTCGATGTGAATGCTATCCAGTGTTTTTTTTTTTTTTTTCTTCATCTAACTCACCGCCGCGCCCCTTCGGGTAAAGCCTGTTTCCCGCCTCCAGTCGGAAGATGAGGAGCTTTCAGCTGGGATAATTCAATCGGCTTGTTGTCACTATCGACTACCACTTCACAGTCTGAAGAGCAGAAAAGCAAATTACATTTGGAAATAAGCCATCACCAAGAAGAACTGAATTCAATGATTAGCACACATTGCTTCCTGTGTGATGAATCTCTCCACCCCCCCCCCCCCCCCCTTACCAATAGTCCATCCGTACACAGTGGTGACCCCCGTGCGATGCATCGCTGTCCTGCCATCCACCAAAGCGGCCAGAGCCTCCCTCAGGCTGCTCTGCAGCGGGGAAGGAGCTGAAGCGCTGGCTGGGACGTGCAAAGCGTCGAGGCGGGCCGAGGACGATCCAGGATGCTCTAAATTCAGCGTCGCGGCGAGGTGCAGGAGCTTTAATTTGTAGTTTTCGACTCGAACTGCACTGCCGTCTGCAAATGGGGAAAAACATACCCCAATCAATTGTGCCAGAAATGTGTACTGCTCACTTTTGAGATGTGCGCACCTGACAGCTTGTCAACGTGTTCCTGCTGGAGCAGCGGAATGAGGTAGTCTGGCTTGGCCTGCTGCACCACGCACAGGGACCAAGCGACGTCTGTCTGTAGGAAAGGCTCCAGACCTGAGAAGGAGTTCTCCAGCACTGGATGAACCTGAACACAACGCGTACAAGCAAGACTTTTTTTTAATGAGCTAGTGCACCTTTGATGAAGACAGTCTGAGACGGTTCCTGTGCCTACTTGGGCCGTGTGGAAGGATGGGTGGGGTGGGTGATGGCTTGGGGGGAGGAGAGATAAAATTCAGCTAACTGCAACCAAAAAATTGGTCAATGCCTTGAGGCAATAAAAAATACATACCGTAATCGTAAAAGCCGTGACACTTTCACACTTTCAATCCTGCGGTTTATGCGGTGATACGGATAATTTGTCCATTTTTTTTTTCTAACGGCCGCAAGGGGGAACTTGAGCAGAAAAGGTAAGAGTGAGACCAGTGGAATAAATGTGCAGAGGAAGTGACTTTTACCGGTCCGGCCCTGTTAGCGCTGCGGTAGCGTGTTACTACCATGTCTTGGTGATTTTTACTGGTACGTTTTTTTTTTTTAACCGGTGTGACGGTCTCCGCGCTCCCCCGTGCTGAAAAGTCCCCTTGTGATTAATGCGCATGCATTACTCACAAGGCGAACTCTGGGTACATAGCAGATGCTTACTGGGAAATCCCCCGCTCTCATAGTTCCCCTTTTTCTCTATAGAGGGAGCTAACATATATTATATCCTAACCCTAACTCTAATCTAACCTTAAAACGAATGTAAGCACATACCTGTACATTCGCTGTGTTAGGGTTAGCATATATCCATAGCGAACATGAACATTCGGCGACAAGTTGTCGAATGGCACACGTTGAAGCATGGATGTGGGTGTTTCGTCGGAAACTTACAAAATAGACGCACATGCGCATTAATCACAAGAGGACTTTTCAGCACCAGGCGCGCTCAGACCATCACACCGGCCCTGTTAGTGCGGCGCTAGAGTGAGCGTTAGCGCAGTGCTAGCGTTAGCATTAAACTCTCTGTCTACCGTCTTTCCTTGTAAAGATCTTGTGTTTCAATGTGGATTTCAATGTGGGCACTTGCGGCTTTTACACAGCTGCGGCGTATGTATGTACCAAATTATATTTCCTTTACAAATGTACTGGGTGAGGCTTATAACCAGGTGTGCTCGGTAGGCTTGAAATTACGGTATATTGACATAAGCATATTTGTGGCACCTAAAACTGTGTGGCTCTTGTTCATGTTTTCCACAGATTTGTTGCAGATTAAAAGAGAACTGCATTCAGTTTTGTTGAATGCGCAGATGAGCGTTTGCTCACTGAATCTGACAGTGGGGTCATAGATGTGCTCTGCTCCGAATAACACGGGTTCGTGTATGAAGTACAACCTCCACAAGGAAAACTCATGTTTTTTCCCCACTCTGGGATGTGAAATAGAAGCATTACTTGTTGTTGACTGGCACGTTCAAATTATTACCATACCTTCATAAAATTATCCCAATTGTGTGGTGGCACCAAGTACTTGCCAGAACATCACTAGTACCTTTGCATAGAACTCTTCTCCTCTACTTGGCTGGAAGTTCAGTCTGGCAAATGTCATGAGCATGTTCCAAAGCTGCAGATTGCTGTACTTCTCACTGTGCTCCATATAATGCTGGTTAAAAAAAAAAAAAAAAAAGATGCAAATAAGAAGTTACAAAAATGTTGTCACGCTCAACCATGAACCTTTCTAACGTTTAACTTAAACGTGAATTCCGGTGGTTTGCATTAACAATGTATCCAATAGATCATGTAGTATGTACTCTATTTTATGTTGTTATGTTATGATGTGAAATCCTCTCTTGTTTAATAATGATTTGAGAAGATTCTTATCGACAATTACGAATTTTCAGGGGCGCTGCCATTTTCGCGAGTCACATGACCAATGTGGGCGGATGTGACGTGTTAAGTGCCGTTCCAAACGCTGGATTACATGGGACACCATTTATGCCCTGCGCTGATTTCTCAGATTTATCCTCATGTGATGAAGAAATAGCAGTATCGGTTGATCGGGAAGACGGAGGAATACTTCCATACACAGCCGAGAGCGCACATAGGTCATGTGACTCACGAAAATGGCAGGGCCCCTGAAAATTTGTCATTGTCGATAAAAATCTTCTCAAAACACTATAAATGAGAGAGGATTTAACATCACATTATCAAGATAGTGTTCATATTACATGACCTATTGGATACATTGTTAATGCAAACCAGTGCATTTCCCCAGGAAGATTTCAAGGTGTGTGGTTACAAGGACTGACCTCGGCAAAGGCCTCGAAGAGCGGGACGTGAAGCCATTTGAGGAAGCCCATCGACTTTGCAAAACGCGTGACGTCGGACGAGGTCAGTTCAGAGACCCTGGGCATCAACTCGGAGGCCATCCGCTGAAACGCTTGAGATTGATGGAAATTCAGCTTGCCTGGAAAATCAAAATGGCAAACATTCTTCAGATAATGCACGAGGTGGACTTTCCTGTAGAATCTAGCCCAATACAAGAGTGCTATTAAACAGTTATTGATGTTATTACCGTATGCGAAGGCCATATCGAGTAAGAGCGGAGTGGTGAATTCAGACGACGGTCTCTGGAGGAGGTGGTAGGACAGAGCCCTGAGGAGGGCCACGGACCTGCGGCCCAACGCCGCTAAAGACACGCACACTTTGCGAATTTCTTCCGCTGAAAAGCCTTCCGCGAGCTCCAAAGCCTTACGGGAGGGAAAATAGAAGAAAGGTTAGCAGAAAGCACCGTACATACGTACGCATATTTTCAGATAAGGTCGGTGCATTTATGAACTCAACTGCACAGATTGTCTATTTTTATAATACAGTGCTGCGTTGAGACAGGTTAGCTTGCACGACCGAGTATTTATTTAGTGTAGCTGGAAACTATAGAAAATGGAAATCATGGAGTGAAATACACAATGAGACATGAGGAAAACTGGACAAAATATGCCATAACATCAAAAGATGCTACTACATAATGTGGAACCAGGTTTATCTTAATTTTGTTCATTGGTTCCCACCACTTATTCCTTTTGTTGTTGTTATTATTATCATTATGTGTTGTGCAGTGTATTTTTTTTTTAACTCACAAGTATTGCATCTTGTCAGAACAGGTATCACCCAAAAGTTCCGATATCCAAAAGTTCCAATAACGAGAACATTTGAAACCTCAATTTTTTTTCTTTTATTGAAGCAAATATGTAAATCTGTGTACATTGTTTTTGGAACATTTATTGTACGGTGCTTCAAGGTGGTATCATTTTTCTTCTTTTTTTCACTACAATGATTATTCTTGTTTGCCCTTTAAGGTATTTTTTTTTTTTTTTGGGCTCACTTACGGGTATGAACTTGATTGAGGATGGCCTACTAGGTTATATAATTGGAGATGAGAGAAACCCTCCTATTCTGCCATTTATAAAGGTATTATTATCCCACTGTTAATGAATGTAAATTATTTTTTTATTATTTATTTTATTATTATATTAATTTTTTTCTCTCTCCCTTTTTTCTTTCTTTCTCTGTATATAAAAATGTGGGGAAAAAAAAACAATTTAAAAAAAGAGAAATAACTTATAAATGAAGTCGCTGTTTTCATTTACACAACAAGAAAATACTTATTACTACTAATAATTGTAATCTCAATGTTGGCTTTGTGTTTCAAAACCACATTTATGTATTTACAGCGAACATGATGAACATAACGCATCACCATACCTTGTCCTCGAGTCTGTCCATCAAGACAGGTGACAAATGTTGTCCTTTGGAAATTAACCCGCTGACAGTTTTGGCGTCTGAGATTTCAGTCCAGCGCAGTTCCAGCTGTTTTAGCGCCGAGTTCACGATGGCCACATCTTGCTGGGCCTTCCTGCTGGTCCCCCACTCTGCCAGGAAGCCGAGGTGCTTGTAACTTAACCGGCGGATTCGCCACAGCACCTCCGTTTGGATTGAGGCCAGCAACGGATCCGTTTCGGGGACGCCGATCACCCAAAGAGCCCGCAAGATGGACACGAGGGTGCTGTTCCACACTGTTGATATCTGGAAGACATACATCAGGAATTCATCCTCACAGATGTTGACATCCGGGCACTTGCTTCCTCACCTGCTGCGGTATAATATCCATCATGTCCCGCAGCCTCGTGTCCGCGGCAAGCTGTCGGGGAAATTTCCCCTGCGTCTTCTGCACAATCCTCGTCCACGCCAGCAGAGTACAAGCTGCTTGGTTTCCATTCCCTCCATGTTGTTCCCAGGCTCGCAGGACGTCCTCGGGCACCGCGGCCTTTTCCACCGTCTCCTCCAGCTGCGTGCGTGTCGGCATACTTAAAAACGCGTCCTCTCTCGCCTGCGCCCCCCTCTCTCTCATTGACCTCTCCGACACATACGGCCGGCACCGAGTCCTCTGCAGCTCAGCCAGGCCGGCGGCTGACGGCGGCAGGCAGGCGGCGGAGGCCTGGGAGGAGGTCCTGCAAAGCAGGCGGGCGTATCGGCCCAAGAAACGAGCAGCCATGGGGCTCTTGAGGTCGGACTGCGGCGGACAGATGAGAAAATGTTCTCACTAGTCAGCAGCCCAGGGTACCATTCCACATTGAACCTAAGATGACATTGGACAATACGGTGAGTCTACACCATTAAACAGTAAAACAGTACACAGAGACAATGAATATTATCAACCAGGTTATGAATAAATGTTATGATCACATGGCTCGAAGTAATTTAGTACAAATACTTTGTTACTACAGTGTCATTTCAAGTAGTTACTCAAGTATTTATTTTTCTGATGTATTTTAAATTTGTATACTCTTTCAATAACTGTAGTTTTGTTGGCATACAGTGTTTTGGTTTCTTTCAGCACAATTGTAGTTTTTTTTTTTTTTAGAAAAAAGGAGAATTATTTTGTTTGCAGAACATAGTACATACTACAAATAGTATTACTTTTATGACATAATTTTAAGTACATTTCAGTGTGGTAAAGAAGCGAAGAAACGGGTCCAAGCGGGGTGGAACAGTTGGCGGAAGGTGTCTGGTGTTCTATGTGACAGAAGAGTCTCCGCGAGGATGAAGGGCAAAGTTTATAAAACAGTGGTGAGGCCGGATCAGAGACGGTGGCACTGAAGAAACAACAGGAAGCAGAACTGGAGGTAGTAGATGGTTTGGACATGTCCAGAGGCGAGAGAGTGAGTATATTGAAAGAAGGGTGCTGAGGATGGAGCTGCCAGGCAAAAGAGCGGAAGAAAGGAAGAGCAAAGAAAAGGTTGCTGGATGTTGTGAGGAAGGACATGAAGACAGTGGGTGTTAGAGAAGAAGATGCACGAGATAGGCTTGGATGGAAAAAGATGACACGCTGTGGCGACCCCTAACGGGACAAACCGAAAGGAAAAAAAGAAGATTTTAAGTACATTTCAGCGTCTGGACTGTTTTTTTCCTCCCCTGAAGTAAATAAATTGAATAAGAACTACTTCTGCAAATCACTTTCCCCCTGTATCTTAGTAAATGCACTCCTACTCGAGTACTTTGCTACTTTTGGAAAGCCTCTCTGTTTGCATTTCAGCCATTAGCATAGTAAATGCTTTTAGCAAACGCTGGTTGCGTAACACACACACACACACATTGTTTTGGTCAGCAGTACGCTGCAGAACTGGTGCAGTAGCCTTGCAAGTAAGTGTCACCTGTCCCCGATTTGACAAGTAAGAGACGAGACGTGCAAATAGGCGGCGGCGGTCTTAGCTGTCAGTGTTGTGAAATGCTGACCTTGTCGCGTAAAGTGAAGACTTCTCAATCAGCAATTTCACCTCCTGTCGTGCGTCTCTTGCCAAACAGCAGCCGTCCGCCACGAATCACAGCACCATCCGTTGTCAAAAACAGCCCGCAACACAGAAATAAATGAAGTGATACACTTAATGGAAGGTCTTCACATGGGAAATTGGAATGCAGTCGCCGGTCGCATGAAAATGGCGTCATCGGCAAGCCACCGTCACACTCGCTCTCCTGCAGTTTAATTTTTTTCCCCTATTCATTTTAAAGTAGTATTTTTCCCGATAGCTTACAAAAACTACATAACTATTAAAAAAAAAATTAAACAGCTTGGTATTCTTCCGCTACATACTGCCGGTTGGAAAAACAGCAAATAACAAACAACTACCGCCACCTAGAGATTGGAGTCGGAACTTGCCTGAGAAACGAAAGTATGCGGGGATACTGGATATATATATTTGTTAATTTTGTTATTTTTGAAAGAATCCATGTCGACCTGATTCTTGTTCCATGAGCACCTTTCTTCCCCAAGATACACAGTCATAAGCATAGAAATAAAAAAGCCATCGAAATGTGTATGAATTGATTGTCACACAGAATACAAAAGAAATCAAACAATTTCTTAAAGTTTATTAATTGGAACGTATAAAAACAAGCATGCAACCCAAAAGATAAACCCAAAAGGATTGCAAAAAACAATCATTTACGCAACAATAATAGGAATGTCTTGTAAATCTTACAAAGTTGGAGTTTTTAAGTAACTTTGGCAGAATATTTGGGAGGAGGGAAAACTGTGAGCGTTTCAAAATGCAATGACGAATTTTAAACTTTGTCACACCAGTTTAGTGTAGATCTACTGAGTAGATGATTTTCAATCATATATTCAAGCATATTTTGGGCTAGTTTCTGCTCCTCCAGTTTAGCAAATGTAAAACTAAACTTGTCATGGGAAACAATGGGGAATAACATCAGCTGCAGTCTACCCTCAAGTAATTTACGTCCCTCATTCGTTGACGGTTTTCCCCATTTTGCATCCTACTCTACTCTCCAGATGGCGATTCTGCCGTCACGCCGCTCAGACCCGCTCAGGACGTAGCGGTCCTCCGCGGAGCAGAGCGTCTGGATGCTGTCCGAATGGGCCTGCAGCTCCTTTGCCACCGTCAGGGTCTGCGGGTGAATCACCAGCAGCCTCCCTCTCAGCTGAGCATCGCGGTGACCTCCCACGCTGCTCTCACCGCGGCAGCCCACCCAGATCTGAAGTCGAGGGTGACGAAAGTCACCCAAAATAGCTCTCATTGTCAAAAAATAATAGTAATCAGGCGTAATAACCAAACAAGGCCTACCTGGTCCTTGACTCGGATCATGCAGGTGACCCCTGAGCAACCTGTCAGGGAGATCTTCTTGAAAGCAGCTTTATGGCCGTCGGCGTGCCACATGAAGAGGTCGCCGGAGTCAGCCAAGCCTGTCCAGAGCTCCCCTCGCTGGAACACGCACACAAAAAAAAAGCATTAAAAAAAAAAAAAAAAGTCAAATTTATCATTTTAAACTTTACAATGTCATTCACACTGCACACATAAACAACCACGCGCACTCACAAATGGACAATTTGGAGTCTTTTTTGGAGTTAGCAGACGTGCTAACCACTTGTGTAGTCTGCTCGCCATTCACCATTTTAATCAATGATTCACAGTTAATATTATTGCTATTTTTGACTTTTTAATTCAGTGAATTTTTATGCTCTGTGAGGTGAAAATAAAACGTAGTTTCGCTGGCAGAAGGCTTTAGAAACAGTAACTTAAGTTTTTATCTCATCCAAGATGGAATACTCCATCCATCCATCCATCCATTTTCTTTGCCACTTATCCTCACAAGGGTCGCGGGGAGTGCTGGAGCCTATCCCAGCTGTCAACGGGCAGGAGGCAGGGTACACCAATTGTAGGGCACATCGAGACAAACAGCTGCACTCACAAATCACACCAAGGGGCAATTTAGAGTGCCCAGTTCATGTTTTTGGGATGTGGGAGGAAACCGGAGTGCCCGGAGAAAACCCCACGCAGGCACGGGGAGAACAAGCAACCTCTACACAGGTGGGGCCGGGATTGAACCCAAGACCTCAGAACTGTGAGGCCAAAGCTGCTCCACCGTGCCGCCCCTAAAATTCTTCTTTTTTCAAATGTAAATTTTTTTTACTGTATTATTGTTTTTAGATGATGTCATGTTTAATGCTTTTACATTGAAGATAAGCAACTCAGAAAATGGACGGATGTTCAATTTTTATTTATGTACAGTACGTTGTGTCAGATGAGGGGTCCTCGAATATTAAGTATTATTTTGTCACTATTTACATCCACAACATGTGACACAAGATGAAGTAGTTCGCGGTCAATATTTTGTATTAGAGTCATTCATCTTGTATTGTTGGTCAGTTTACCTGCACAATGTTTTTCTAGTCACAGTGACTTTGCATTATACTTGTTAGGAAAGATTAACGTGCTACATGTTCAACAAAGATGAGGATAAGTCACCTCTGGAATGACAATAAAGCTGCTGAGTGCACTTGTCGGACCTCGCACGTGTTCAGGTAGCAGCAGCCTCCTTTGTGGCGTCCCGCTCTTTTTCAGTTCCACAATGCTGTCACTGCAGCCTGTAAAAACAAATCATTTGGAAGGTTAAATCTGATGCGCGTAAAGGCAGGAAAACATGCGCACTTACAGCACCACAGCGTATCGCCGTGGATCTGTACGGAAGAGAGATGCTCGCAGATGACGTGAAACTGTCGCGTCACCTTCAAGCTGGACGAATCCCACTGCAGGATTGTCCCATCACAGCTGCATGAGTACAGCTCAGAACTGCAACGAAAGAGCATTAACGTGGGAATAAGAAGACTCGAGTGTGGCTTCTCTTACAAAAAATGGGTTCGGTTAATGCTCTAAGGTGTGATGGGGGGACAGGAGCAAACTACAGACGACTTTAGAATGAAACAGACTACAACCTGGAGTAGTTAGTTGCCAGTCAACCATTCCCAACATTCTCAACGATTACAGGACTCTGGATAATGTAAATTCTCGGTGAGCATGTAAAATGTTCCAAGTAACTTCAACCAATGTTAAGTTTGAAGCGACATGTCAAAGATGCAACTCATGTAACGCACGTCTACCTGCTGTGTTGATTTCCTGCGTCCAGTGCGAGTCCCGTCACCTCGTTCCTGTGCTCGGTAAGCCGTTTGCTGCAGGACAAGCTGTGAGCGTCGACGATGTAGATGACAGAGTCCTGGGAGCCGATCCAAACCTGGTCCTGGACCAATCCCAACATGCAGTTCTATTGTGGACAGGTTGGGCTTCAATTTAGTATATCAAAAAGTATTCTCTGTTAAAATATTTCTAAAGAACTTTTTTAAAGTAGCTCTAAAGAATTTCAAAGAACTATAGAACTTTAGGACCCAGTCCCATAGAATTCCTATAGATACATTTTGTTCTGTAGAAATTCTAGAGAAAACTTTTAGCAGGGTTCATTCTTATTTGAGAAATTGTTACATTCTGCACGGTAACCTCCATTTGGAACCCGAGGACTAATGTATATACTGTAATTTCCGGCCTACAAGCCGCAACTTTTTTCACACGCTTTCAACCCTGCGGTTTATGCGGTGATGCGGCGCTAGTGTTAGCGCACCTAGTCATAAGCCTCGGTACACGGAAAGAGTTTAACGCTAGAGCCGCGCTAGCGTTAGTGTGATGCTAGCGTTAGCCCGATGCTAGTGTTAAACTCTTTGTGTGTACTGAGGCTCATAACCAGGTGCCCTCTGTAGGTCGGGAATTACGGTATACATATTTTTTAAAATATGGGACGGCTTGATTTCACTCACCAGCTGTGACTCGCCAAGACGGATAGCGTCCTGGAGGATGGACCAGCTCGCGGCATCGAACACAACCACCCTGCCCCCGCTGAGGGCCACCCACAGCTTGGGATTCATCTCATCCTTTGAGTCGTCGCATGTCAACTGACCTGTACAGGAGAAAATGTCCATTCACGGAATCAAAAGTCTGGATACTGATTAAATGGACTGAAATATAACAATGGAAGAAGTGACAATGGGAGAAAGGCAGGTTTGAAGGAATTATGTGCAAGAATTGGTCACCAGTCAAATTCATTCAAGGCTCCAAGTGGACAAGGATCGCACATTAGCTTTTTGGTACAAATAGTGAACATATTTCGGGGTTGTCTATGTTTTTTTTAGCCATGCAATTAAAAAAAAGTTTGACAAGAGGGAAAGAATTCCCAATTTGTACAATGGCTGGATCAAAAGGGTTTTATGTGCATTTGTTCCGTCTGACCCGTATGTACACTTAAAAGGCTGGAAAACATCTCATGACTATATATATGTATATATATAAAAAAAGAAGTCAATCAGCATCCGTAATATCCACCAAGGAACAAAACACGTGTGGCATGCGAGCATTTTTGTTGTCGCGCAACAAAACTTCATCACAGCTATTCTGTAAAAATAACTTTGATGGCGATAGAGAGGGAAGTTGCAGCAATGCCGACGACATCAAGACGGCAAAACTAGAAATGCAGCGTGAATGACAAACATACAGCATATACTGTAGATGTACATGCATACAATAATTCTGCACCAGGGGTGCTCAATGAGTCGAAAAAAAAAAAGATAGCCGTATTTTTCTGACCTTTAGTTTACCGCGCAAGTGCAAAGAATGACACTTAGTACAGGAAAACACGCGAGTCAGCGAGCCCCCCCGTATTTTAAGCCCTTGCTTAAGAAATCTTATCAAAAATGAGTTTGGACGCTGGAGTAAAGAAGAGGACAAAAACATATCACTTTCATACAGAACGGGAGACGGACTTATTTTTCACGATGTCATTTTCGAAGTGTGTTTGACTCGTTTGCCAGCGTACTATTGTAATACCTAAAAAGTTAAATGTGGAGTGGCATTTTCGAACTCTTTATGGAAAATACGACGCCGACATTCCGCCGAAAAGCAAGCTGAGAATGAGAAAAGTGAACCAACTAAAATGCCAACCGGCGGCCGCACAGCAGTCGCTTTTCACACAATATAGTTCGACAGCGAAAGCCGCCACCGTAAAGGAGTTGAGTTACACGGCGCGGTGAAGCCGTGGCTGATGCGTGGAAGGACGTCGGCGTTGCAGTTGGAATCCACTAAAATGAGTGACACAGGCCAGGTGTGCATTTTTATTCAGATGGTGTTTAGTGATCGTCAACGTGAACTAAAATACTTACAAAAAATGTTTATAGTTCTTATATATTCGAAAGAAAAAAAAAAAAAGATGGCCACGCCTCTCCCCGATCGTGAGAGGCTGGATGCTTGAAAAGTAGATCTAGGGGTAAAAAAAAGTCTGGGCACCCCTGTTCTGCACTATGATTATGTACATGGAAATCATCACCCGGTCTGCAAACCGTACCTGGAGTGTAGAGCAGCATGCGGACAGTCTGCGGCTCTGCCAGGTCCAACGATGGGTTAATTTTGTGTTTTAGCATTTCGGATGTAGTTTTCGGCACCATCATGGGCACTGTCCAGAGAAACGTACATGCAATTTACAGACGACAGGAACAAGAACGTTAAATCACGATTTCTCATATTTGGAAACAATCAATCAAATAATCATGATCGAAAAGGAACGATGGCGTTCCAAAGCATTCGAGCATAGCTTGCATAAAATCGGTCTAGCAAGCCGTGTTGTTCGTGGACAGCACAGAATTGCTAATCCAGTTTGTTCCCCATAAAAAGTGCAATTCATCCATCAATTAAAGAAGGGTTTACCAAGTTCATTGTCAGAAATCTCACATATTCTGTATGTAAACTACTGATAGACATGAAGAATCTATTAATGCTAGCATGACTCAAACATCTCCTTGATGATCAATAAAATATCTTACGTTGGAATCAGAATCTGGAATCTTACTTTTGACTCAACAGTAAGTGTAAACAGTAGTTTTATCGTTATTGGAGAGGAAGAGTAAGCGGGCACCTTCATGTTTGATCTTGTCGAAATAGGCGAGCTTCGAGGCAGCACAGATTGACCTTTGGCTGCGCAGAACCCCCACCACGGCATCCATCAGCAGCACATTGGTCAGAGCCTGAGTCATGTACTGAGGGTACTAAAATTGACATCATCTGAAGTGTTTCACTTTGCGTCAAAACCACGCCTGCCAAGCCAAAATTATTCCTTTTCCTTACCTTATGCTGGTCGGCCATCTTGCGCCCGGCCCACATCTCCTTGACCACAAGATTCCAGAGAGCGGTTTCTGTTTTCAGGTTGGCCTCGAACGCCTCCAGCTTGCCGGAAGTTCGGATACGCAGAGAAGGAATCCGCAGCGGGAGAAAAGGAGCCGAAGCGACCTTTACCTCCTGTATGGAAGAGCCCTTAGCTGTTAGCTTGTTAGCCAAGTTCACAGGAAACGATCATGATTGAAAAGTTTTTTAAACTAAAAAAAGCACCTGTATATCTCTGAACATGGTGATTTCCTGGAAGCCCGGCCGACCCTCTGGGAGTAAGAAGAGACGCTTCTGGGTCATGGCGATTTTACCGACGCCGCGAGAGGTCTTGACGCAGGACGACACCTTGTAGACGCACTCGCTGTGGTCCAGGTGCTCAATGACCTCAGCGGGGAAGTTGACGTCTTGAGCCTCGGCCTCGGTTTCCTTCCAGAAGGTGTAGAACCCTTTGAAGATCTCGGGGTCCACTTGCTTTGACTCACCTAAGCACACGTGTATACCCAATCCGATTTCAGCTTCAGTGTGGCCGTGCCAATATAATCTGCCCAAGACCAACAGAATCGTGAGAGCTAATTGAAAGTAAACATAATCGGTCTGTGTTTTTAACCAGTAGGATTTCAAATTCTACAGCTGGGTTAGGTTCAGCACTTCCCGTGACCCTTGTGAGCATAAGCAGCTAAGAAAATGGATGGATGGATTCCAAATTTGACAGCTGGGATAGGCTCAGCACTCCCTGCGACTGTTGTGAGGATAACCGGCTAAGAAAATGGATGAATGGATTTCAAATTTGCCCTCCCAATGGCCAGTTAGCTGCTTATCGATGACATCAGAATTTTTCCATCCTCTGATTGGTTGATATCACACCGAGCCAAGTTCAACTAGCAAACTATATTGGTGCGATCAAATTTTTTATTTAATGATCAGCATCTCTAGGGGGTATGAAGTATTTTTTAAAAATTATTTAATAAATATTAATTTTTAATTTGTCATGTTCTTCTCCCTTTGCTTCCCAAGTTACTGTATTATCTTGGTTTAATAAATTATTTCAAATTGCTTTACTTAAGTCTACTTTGGAGTCTAAGACTTGTGGATCTGGCGGGAGGGCTCCAAGGCCAGCACCTGGTTCCTGGGTCTGCACCAGTCAGACCGAAAGGGTGACGTGGGTCCCGCTTCACATGGGCTGACACCTGCGGGAGAGGCCATAGGGGTCAGGCGCAGTGTGAGCTGTTGGTGGCCAAAGGCAGGGACTTTGCCGATCCGATCTGAAGCTGACTCTAGGGACGTGGAATGTCACCTCTCCATTCGGGAAGGAGCAAGAACTGGTATGTGAGGTCGAGAAGCCTCCACACAATGCTTAGGTTCTGGTACCAGTCCTCTTGAGAGGGGTTGGGCTCTCTTCGTGAGGGGCGCCAAGGTGCTCCGTGACTAAACCACACAGAATGTTTGTACAAAAAACTACAAGATCCATTGACATGAAGTTTGTGGTGGGGACGTCATTTCTCAAGCAAGTCCTCATCATTACTTCTTGAATTTTCAGATCCAAAGAAATTTGTTTTCACAATTTTGAGGTCTCTATTGACCTTGGATGCATGTTCAGGGAATGTGGGAAAGTGTGTCTCAGTTTGAAAAATAATGAAAAATGAGTCCAAGTCCAATCTTAGAAGAGTTTCACACAATGAGGACTCAGGACTCAAAATCAGGGGTGGGTGGGCAACCCAAAGCCTGTGGGCCATTTACTGTGCGGCTCATGGGAGTATTTGATCTGAACACGCATGCATTTTGAAAAACATTTAACCACTTTAATCCACAAAATATCATGCACCCATTAATAAAAACAAACAAAAAAAAAAAACGCATTTGTTTAATTCATTTTCATAAACTTTGCTTGGACCTTGCAGGAATTTATAAAAGCTGTCACGGCGCCTGATAGCGAAACACTCCTGCAATAAATCAATTTCAGAAGATATCGCTTTGTTTTCTGTTGCTATATTGAGGCCCGTTTATTGTTCAGATTTATTTATAGAACTGCATAACGGCATTATTGTGATGTAAGTGCGAGGAACTAAATATAAACATGGTACACTCGTGTTCTTTGCGTGTCCGTATTTGGCGCAACTTGCAGTCTAGAAATTGTACTTCATGCTGAATACCAATTAGAATGGAACAGATTACAGGACTGTTGCGTTTGTTTGTAAAAAAAAAAACAACAACATTTGTATATAAAGACCTTTTGTTTCTAGCGAGTCATTGGCTGCAGGGTTCATGGAGTGCTTGGCCTTGCGTGCTTCCAAACCCAAATGTGACTTCTTGAAAAAATGTGTGGCAAATGTAATGAATTAAGCACAGTTGGGTGTGAGTATCAGCAAGTAGAAAAACAATCCAACTGTAACAGTCAGAACGACAGATTTCATTGTACTGTAATGTAAATGTACGTATCACGTTTAAATGCAAAATAGATTTGATTTCATGATGTTGGCTACTAATTAAAATGTGAATGGAGGACAATAGATGATCCTTAAGTTTGTTATAAATAACTTTTGGAATGTGCTACACAATGTATCTGTTGTATAAAAACCATTGTGAAGAGATTTTATTGTGAAGGTGGATGGTCACATGACCCTGGTTGCGTTCAAAGCACTTGTGGAATTGTGGGTAAGAAGCGGGAAAATATTAATTAAAGGGGAAGGCCACTCATTGAAAATAACAATGTATCAGATAGGTCATGTCCTTGGTACTATAACTTTAAAATAAAGATTTTCACCAGATATCATTTCAAGTTCGCTGACATTGTGGCGGGTCACATGACCTACGGATGTGACGTGTCGTGCGCTCGACCCGCTGCTCGGTCACGTTCCTACACAGTTATTGTCAGCTCAGATTTCTCGGATTTATCCTCTTCTGATGAAGAAATAGCAGTATCGGTTGAACGGGAAGATGGAGGAATACGTCCATACAGATTTGAACCTGTGGCTGTCAATAATGTTGAATATTGGGATGGTTCTTTGAACGGGAATGACACGGAGTCTTACTACTCGGAGGCCGACGCGCAGGACATAAGTGCGTAAACAAAGGCCCCCGGAGGTCGTGAGCAAGCTCCGGGCCGGCAACTGGCTGCCCGTTGACAGCTGAGATAGGCTCCAGCATGCCCCCCGACCCTCGTGAGAATAAGTGGCAAACTCAATGGATGGATTTGAGTTTCACAAAAACATGAGTTCTTTACTACAATTAACCCATTCATGGACAGGGTGGCAATTTTTTTGCCTTATTGAGATAAAAGTCTCCTAACAGGCCACAATCAAGGAAATAACACTTCTTTTTCATTTAGGGTTAAGTTATATGATCACTTTATTAATTTATAATGTTGGCCCAAAAATCTAACTGCTAACTTTGACCAATGAGTTATCCTCTCCTGATACCAAATTATGGCTTCAGATTAAGACACTTAAATATTTTGATATACTGAAGGATATCATGCGTGAAAATCATGATGTCCCAAAAATGGGACGCTGTCCACAATTGGGTTTTAATATATCATTTTTCGTCTGTCTTTGGAGTGATGCATAATCACATGTAGAAGAATTCAATAGTCTTCTACTGATTAGATGCCGTCATTCGTACAATCGAACAATAACCAAACGGGCCCAGCTTTTAAAATTGAGTCTATAAACTTGGATAACCTGGCATGATATTGCAAAATTGCAAATAAATATTGTATTAATGTGCGTGAAGTTCATGGTAATTTATTTGAATCCTGATATCAGCAAACAGTAGAGTCATTTGTTGACCATGTTGTTGGAAAATGGCAACACATTATTCAAAAACATGTTTACTCCTTAATGGGAAAATGTGCGCAAAATGGGAAGGAATTCCCCTCGAAGTCTTCTTCCCGTGTCCCTCCCTTCCATCACTTACTGGCAGAGAGCGCGTCGAATAGGCGATGTATGGTCGCCACGTCCTTAAGGATTCCGCCCTCCTGGATGCAACGCACAAATTCCCCTCGATCCAGATGCTTCCGAGGCAGTTCGAACTTCTTGAAGTCGTCATCGAGTCGCGCCGACGGTTTCTCGTTTTCCGTCTTCACCTGACGGTTTGAAAAGGTGACGTAATCCTTTGGATGTTGAATTCGTGAAGGTGTAAGGCTACCGACCTTGAGGATAAGTCTTTTGAGCTCGGGCCATCTGTTGGCTTGCTGCTGCTCTTCCTGTATGAGCGAGTCCACCAGCCACGTGACCACTCGCGTGGGGAAGATGGCCGTGTCGGTCTTGTGGAGAGTCTGGAAGTTGGCCAGAGCGTTGAGGCGCCGCGAGCACAGCAGATTGGTAAAACCACGCAGGTAGTAGTATCTTGGGGACAGATAAAACAACTCTTAAGTTTAAGTGCCGTAATTCCCGGCCTACAGGGCGCACCTGGTTATAAGCCTCACCCAGTACATTTGTCAAGGAAATACCATTTGGTACATACACAACACACGCCGCAGCTGTGTAAAAGCCGCAAGTGCCCACATTGAAACCCACATTGAAACACAAGATATTTACAGTTAAAAACGGTACACAGAGAATTAGCTAACTCTAACGCTAATGCTAGCGCCATGCTAACGCTAGCGCTGCGTTAACAGGGCCGGTTAAAAAAACATACTGGTAAAAATCAGTGAGACACGGCAGTAACACGCCAGTGCAGGGCTAACAGGGCCTGACCGGTAAAAGTCACTTCCTCGGCAAGTATATTCCACCGGTCTCACTCTTACCTTTTCCGCTAGAGTGGCCACCTGTGGCCGTGAGGAAAAAATGCACAAATTAGCCGCATCACCGCATAAACCACAGGGTTAAAAGCGTGTGAAAAAAGTCATGGCTTGTAGGCCAGAAATTACGGTATAGTTTACCTCCAGGGTTGGAGTCAATCTAATTTAACACAAGACTTGTGCAAAAGAAAGAACATTTACTTTAGCAGGACCCTTAGAAATAGCCCCAATTACCCTAAAATAGACACTTCAAACCACAATGGCAGAATTTAGGGCTTGGTATCGTGAGGACTTTTTCTAACTTTTTACGTTCCAAAGAATTCTGCGAAGAAAGAAAGCTCAAACTCCACATGTATTATTTTGGTCATCATCGACCTTTGCCGTCATGCTGTTGTCCACATGCAATCAGGAAAACTGAAATATGGGGGTGTATAAAATAATTTCTTTTCAAAATCAGTCGTGAGTATTCATTTAAATTGGGGGCAAGTGGATAATAGCTTTAAAAAAAATTACCTGGCTAGTAGAGTAGAGTTTTCACTTTGGACCGAGTCGATTGCCTTGCCAAGAAGCCGGATCAGCTCAAAGTAATAACTTTGAACAGCGTGAAAGGACAGACAATCGGGAAATTCTGGGAGCTTGAAAACCGTCACGGGTTTGGGAGGCAACCTCGCTGCTTGGATCAAAGGAGAACATGCAACGAGGAAAACATCAGTGCCTGAAACTAACCAGCTCAATTGCATCCACTAAGAGGTTCTGTTGAGTTGTTCCTTTCCAGTCTCACCAGGTTCACACATGATGATTCTGGTCACTAGTGAACTTCTTTGAAAGTGAACGGTTTGCTCTTGGTCGCTTAGGGTGGGAAGGCTCATTCCCTGTCGAGGAATCAGCTTGTTCTCGGGGAGGGAGCTCTTTCTCCGATCTTGGATCTCCTGCATGGTGGGCCTGCGTGGGATTTCCAGTGATGCCTTCATCCTTGTGGGAATCGGATCGGGAAACAAAAGCAATAGTGGGCAATAGTGGTGCAATGCGACGAGTTACAGTTAGGTTACGATGAAGATCTATCATATACGTATATATTAGTTCAATAGAAGATTTTGTATTTTCCGTACCGTAAGGCGCACCGCATTATAAGGCGCACCTCCAATGAATGGCATATCCTAAAACTTTCTCCATATATAAGGCGCACTGGATTACAAGGCGCATAGAATAGATGCTACAATAGAGGCTGGGGTTACGTTATGCATCCATTAGATGGAGCTGCACTAAAGGCTCAATATTGATCCGTATATAAGGCGCACCGGATTATAAGGCGCACTGTCGGCTTTTGAGGAAATTAAAGGCTTTTAGATGCGACTTACAGTGCGGAAAATACCGTAAGTCTTTTGAATTTGACACACCGCGGAGAAGAATGTTTTTGCCAGATTTGAATGATTGAAAAAAATGGCAACATATATAAAATGCGGCTCAAAATGGTGACGTGAGCACTCAGCGTCGACAACGAGGCGCTCTAAAGCGGCCAGGCTAGCAGACTATCCGAATGGAAAGATGCATTTTCAGGGTGCTCAGGTTCTTATGGAGTGGGGAGTGGAAAGTGACGCGCTTGGGCCGTGTTTCAACCACGCCCACAGAAACAGGAAAACTGAAATGCGGAAAAAAGTTTTAGCACTAAAGCTCCTCAATCCAGCACTACGTCGTTCTTAGTTTTCCCACATTAAGCCTTCACAGCATCTTAAGATTCCTCCCCTCCACCATCTCCTTGCCACACCCCAACCTGACCCCACATAAGGGGAGGGCAATAGATGGATAAAAAGAAAAAAGATCCATCGTTTCCTTCAAATGGTCCCAGGCATTCATATTCCATCAATTTTCTTAGCCGCTTATCCTCACAAGGGTCGCAGGGAATGTTGGAGCCTATCCCAGTTGTCGACAGGCAGGAGGCAGGGTACACCCTGAACTGGTTGCCAGCCAATCCCAGGGCGCATTGAGACAAACAGCCGCTCTCACAATTACACCTAGGGGCAATTTATTAATGTTGCATGTTTTTGGGATGTGGGAGGAAACCGGAGTGCCCGGAGAAAACCCAGCGACAGCTTACTTTTGCATCTCAGATCGAGTGCTGAGTTCCATGCGAGCAAAGTTGTCCATCTTCCTGTTGAGACGATCCCTGAGGAAAGAATGGAAGATGTGTGTCTCCAAAACCTGCAACGAAGCCATAGAACGACACAACAATGTGTAAAACTTGGAATAAATGTACATTTTTCTGGAGGTAAACCCCACAAACACGTAAACCTACCAGCTAAAATGTTAAGTTAGCCAACACTGTTTAGATTGATTAGACTGCACTTAGGCACCTAATATTGAGTCCTGTGAGCATTTATGTTTTTGAGTATTGTGTGATACATAAAAGGACAACAATATAAAACGCATTTACATTTTTGTAGAAAAGTTGTTCCGCTAGTTCTCTGCTTTTCAGGAACTCTTCACCGTTAAACACTCGGTGTTCATAGTTCAAGTGCCTGCTCACATCTCTGCAAGGCACAAACAAAGAAAGAAGGTCGAACTAATAATGTGACAACATGAGCAAAAGTGTTCTTCATAATATTGTATCCCATGAATATAAGCGAGTGACAACCGGAATATGTTGACAATGAGTTCGGTGGTGATGCTCTGAATGTCACGGTTCAGATTGCGCTGCCACGCTCGTCTCCGGGCGCGTTGAACCTCGATGTCGGTGCAGCTCACACGCTTGCACTGCTCCAGGTCAAAATGGATCTTCAGAGATTGACACCTATACGAAACTTGTTGGTTATTATATGGCCACTGACAGCCCAATATACATTTTGAAATAGATATTGTTATGAAAACTACATATAATATTATTCACTTCAACGTCTATACAAAAAAACCCCGCGGAGAGCGTGTCATTCATGCGCAGGGTGGCGGCCATATTGACTGCAACGTCATTTGCAGATGTCACACTGGGACAGTCGCCATTGAGAAGAATCTGTTCCACCTGCTATGGGAGATGAACATGAGAGATTTTTGGATTTTTCTGACGCAACCTCTGACACGGAAGCTCTTTTCGAAGAAGAGAAGATCTCACAATCGAGTGAAGTGGCCGGGTCAATATTACCCTATCGTTTCGAGCCATAATTAGATGATATGCGGATCACTTCTAACTAACAACAGACTCCTCGACAGTATGTGTGACAGTATTTAGGGTACTGAGGAGGACCCATGCCGGGCGAAGTAACTACTTCAGGGGTGCCCAGACACCGGTAGCCGGTGGGGGGAGAGCTCCTTTCTCCTCCCACACACAGCCAAACCGCCTCCCCGCCTGATCCACCTCTGTGTCGGGGCTAACGCCGGCCCCGGCATTAGTCGCCACTGCACATCAACACATTTAGCACCCCTGACTTACGTACTTTATTAAGTTATTATGACGTGGATCTTTTGTTACTTCTGAGAGGATTACGTCATCCCCCCCCCCCAACAATTGTTGGGTTTTTTTTAAATCGCTCTGTACAATCTACCTCTCATTTGGAACCCACAAAGCTCTCGTCCTTTGCACCTGTGCAATCCATTTTCCACGACGAACCGCGTCTTTAGGAAACGTATGAAGAGTGAATCCATCCGCCCGAGTGTTCGGGTAAAATCCAGCAGTACAACGAGCCGGCATTTTGGCTAACACGGAGAAAAAAACAGCTAATCTCTTGCAGGTACAATAGGTGTAAATATGCAACCCCGCCACTAGAGGCATCTTCCTATTTCTTCTTGAACACAAAGTCCGAGAGAGACGGCGGGAGATGAAAAAAATCGATCTACGCCAAAGTCCAGACTTACCGTGAAAAAATGGATGGGGCCATTCTGGATGATTATTTTCAGTTAAAAACACTAAAGTTTATGTTTTAGGTGTCAGTGGCCCTTTAATCAAAATGAAATATTGAACTAAGTTTGTAGCAGGTATCAGGACGGCATAGACCTCTGCGTGAAACAGTCAGCTGCAAGCGGGGGGATCTCTGGTAGGTCAACAGTCTCCGAACAGGAAGTGGACACACATCCTTCATCAATGTTGATGAGGATCAGATCATCTGTTTCCTGCATGGACAGAAAAAATGACGCAATTTTCCAACGTGTTTAATTGAGCGACTGGTCCGGGCAAATGCCCTCACCGCCGCAACTTCTTCAAAATGGCAGAGGTGGCAGCCCATGAGGAAGGCGGTGGGCGCCATGAGGAAGTCCAGCATGCCTCTGGCCAGGACGGGAACGTAAGGATGTTGCCACGAGAGGGGCTGCAAAACCAAGATCGGCACAAACAATGTGGGACGTAATGCATCACTTCTATCTAAATCATCTAAAAAGGGGAGGAAAAAAAAAAACAAAGATTAGCACTCCAAAAACTGTACATAATGTGACTATAGATTGAACTAAATATCTTGTCAAATAGTTCTTCATAATCACATTTCGTTGAAAAACAAAATGACAGTCAATGACAACATCAAAGCCATCCATCCATCCATCCATCCATCCATCCATCCATTTCCTTTGCCGCTTATCCTCACAAGGTTCACGGGAGTGCTGGAGCCTATCCCAGCTGTCAACGGGCAGGAGGCGGGGTACAGCCTGAACTGGTTGCCAGCCAATCATAGGGCACATGGAGACAGCCATACTCACAATCACACTTAGAAGCAATTTAGAGTCACCAATTAGTGTTGCATGTTTTTTGGGATGTAGGAGGAAACCGGAGTTCCCGGGGAAAGCCCAAACAGGCACAGGGAGAACACAACCGGGTCCGGTATTGAACTCGGGTCATCAGAACTGTGAGGCCACTGCTTTCCAGCTGATCCACCCTGCCGCCCAGTGTTTTAATAGTGCCAATAAAATGTGCATTTGGGGGGTAGGGGGGAATACTTTGAATAATTACCAAAATTCCCAGCCGACAGAGCGCACCTGGTTATTAGCCTCACCTAGTACATTTGTAAAGGAAATAACATTTGGTACATACATATGCCGTAGCTGTGTAAAAGCCGCAAATGACCACATTGAAACACGAGATACTTACAAAGAAAGACGGTACACAGAGAGTCTAATGCTAATGCTAGCACCGCGCTAACGCTTGCGCCGCACTAACGCTGACACTAGCGCCGCACTAACAGGGCCGGTTAAAAAAAAAAAAAACATACCGGTAAAAATCATTGGAACACGGCAGTAACACGCTGGGCCGGACTGGTAAAAAGTCACTTCCTCGGCACATATATTCCACAGGTCTCACTCTTACCTTTTCCACTCGAGTGCCCCCCTTGCGGCGGTTAGAAAAAAATGCACAAATTAGCCGCATCACCGCATAAACCGCAGGGTTGAAAGCGTGTGAAAAAAGTCGCGGCTTATATGCCGGAAATTACGGTATAGGTTACCTGCAGGAAAAGCAGCAAGCTCTCAGCCACCAGCGTCAGTCGGGCGCAGCTGGCGGAGAAGAGGACGACTCTTTGCTCTTGGAGGAGGCAAGACAACACCTGCACAGGGAAGAGAAGGGACAGGTGAAGTTTCTAGAACAGCATGCGTCCATCTTTATTTGTGCAGCACCTGCAGGAGCTGATGCGGACGGAAGCAGAGGAAAGGCACGTGAAGGTCTAAATCTACAGCTGGGTAATCTTTGTCTTCTCTGGATGGCAATTCGATCATCAGAGGATGCAAAGTAAACATCTGAGGGGGGGAGACAAACATAGCATCGTCAAGCAATATGAGGATTTTTTTTTGTCTTTTTGTTTTTAATATTATGAAGACTGTCACGGATACCAAGTGGAGTTGTCCGGGAGGCGGGATGGGCACCAGCACCAATTTGGCTGCAAACTCTTTCACCTTCTCCTCAACGTCCGAAAAGCGACAAGCTCGGAGCTCCATTAGAAGACTGACGGGGAAAAAGGGGATGAAAGAAATCTGGCAATAACATTGGTTCAATCGGACCATCACAAAATCGCCATAACGCATGGAAAATAATGTCCCGTGCTACCAAAATATAACTTTTGGAAATGCAAGACAAATGTATAACAAAGAGAAAATTTAAGGCTGTGTCAAGATCTCGAGTTGTGTTTTTTTTATTGGTTGTCAGTTGGCTCTTCTGTGTATTTTATTGTCTGTTTGAAACCAGATTGTTCTGTTGTCCTGTTCTGTTTGCACTACTGCATTCTGTCTCGCGGCCATATTGGATTTCACACTTTCTCATTTTATTCCCTGCTAAAATAAATTCTATAGAACATTTCTGAAGTAGTTCTAAAGAATTTCTACTATAGAACTTTACGACCCAAGTCCTATAGAATTTCTATAGAAACATTTTGTTCTGTACAAATTCTGTAGAATTCTATTGAATTTCTGTAGAAATTTTCTAGCAGGGCTTCACTGTAATTATGGTGTTTTCAAAGTATTTCTCCTTATTCTGATCCTTCCTAGATTAGTCGCTGTTTGTAGTACTGTGGTGATACCATTTTTCATACTCACTAGAAGCGCTTCAGGTTCCCATTTTTTTCAGTTCTAACAAAGCGCTGTACACAAATAATCATACCATCATAACCAAACAGCAACTGTATTCTTAACATAAGATAATATCTAATCTCGATGGTTTTGTGTTTTCACGTGTTCTGGCGAGAAAACAGAGGCCTCACTGAAATCGAACGGCGGTGCGTTTGCACAGCGAACTCGCAGCCACGCCTCAAGCGTGTAACAATATTTTATAAGAATAAAGAGAGTGAATGACTCCTGCTATGTCTGCTTTGGAATCCAGTTAACTACTGTAATTCCTAGTTTAACGCTAGCTAAACTCTTTCTGTGTACGAGGCTTATAACCAGGTGCGCTAATGCTAGCTCTGCGCTAACGCTAGCCGCAGGGTTGAAAGCGTGTGAAAAAAAGTCGCGGTTTATAGGCCGGGAATTACGGTACATGCCATTCCAGGCTGTATTATTCTGAACAAAATTTGGTTGTGCTTCCTTTCCACTCACCATGACAGACAGTCTTTTAGCGCAGTGAAGTACGGATACTTGGAGATCACACAAAAACTGTAGGGACAGAATAGTTTGGAGCCAGCTCCATTCTGACTGGACGACGTCAACTCCTGTAACGCACAGCGGATGCAGTTCGACTCGGCTTCACGCGTGAGGGCGGTCATGTTTACTGGTCCCCACCTGGATCGGTCGCCAACACTGCGCTACTACTCCATGGGACTTTTTGCCAAAGACGTCTGTGAAAACCAGGAAGTGGAACTGCTCCTCTGCCTTTACGTTGGTCACTTGGAGCCCACCTCGAGAAACAAAGGCAGGTCAGTCACGGCAGTCGTTAACAAATTTTTAAGAATCCGTTCCTTCATTTTCTTTTCACAACTAACATGCATTTTATTCTCTTTCATGATAGTAGGACTTCAATTTTTAAAGTGCATTTGTTGGCACTGAGAGCAAGATATAAATTTCGCCCTGCCAAGAAGCCGAATCAGAACAATAGTTTTTAATCCCTGAAATTGGTGGTACTCTACATAAAATGGATGTCATGACACACAATATTTTTGTGAAACCTCTTTAACTGTACCCAAAAGTTTTCAGAATTTGAGAGAGCTAAATGCTAAATCGTTAGCAATCACGATTAGCATTACTGCGCTAGTGATAAAAAATGAACTCGCCCATTCAGCTCATGCTTATCCATGGGACGTGTAATTGCATATATAACAGTGTCTTAAAAATGACCTACAAATGCTCCTTTGTCGTTTTTGCCAAATGCTTGAGGGAAAGAACCGAAGAACCTAACATCAAAGAGCTCAGCACACACCACAACCCGGACTTGGACTTGCTGTTTCTGAACTCTAAGTCGTTCGTTCTACTTGCCGTCTGATTTTAGATCTTTCATCCTCGCTGGTGTTTAAATTCCTCGTCAAAGTAAAAAGTACTAAGCACTCCTCGCGCTCACTGAACAAGTAACTATCCATCCAACCATCCATTTTCTTTTGCCACTTATCCTCACTAGGGTCGTGGGGAGTGCTGGAGTTCATCCCAGATGTCAACGGGAAAGGGGGCGGGGTACACCCTGAGCTGGTTGCCAGCCAATCGCAGGGCACATCGAGACAAACAACAGTCGCACTCAAAATCACACCTAGGGGCAATTTAGAGTGTCCAATTAATGTTACATGTTTTTGGGATGTGGGAGGAAACCGGAGAGCCTGGAGAAAACCAGGGAGAACATGCAAACTCCACACAGGCACAGCCAGGGTTAAACCTGGATCCTCAGAACTGTGAGGTCAACGGTTTACCGGCCGGTTCACCGTGCCACCCATTTATTAAATTGTTTAATTTTTAAAAAAATGTCGTTAATTGAGTATATTTTGCCTTTTGTGGCGTTCAATACCAGGGAAGCAGAGTTGAGGCAAAGCCGTGAGGTCGATGTCTTTGGGAACTGCGGCGTCTTCACTGTCTTTTCTACCATTTGCCGCATCTTCACCTGCACAACTGTGACGGGCTACAGTAATAAGACACAAAGATGAAAAATTGAAATTCGCAAGATATGCAACATTTGGGGCGTGAAATTTTTTTTTATATTAGCCTTTTGGGTGAAATTCAAGGATGGATCTAAAATACACCAGAGGAGGATCTACAGAATAGAGCTCGTGCACCTACGTCACCAAAGTCACACGACTGGCCATATTGACGATCTAACAGAGCATTCTTCAATGCTATGTCGGTTGGAGACGGCACAAAAATATGTCTTATAGCACAATGCTCGGAGTTTTGTCCAATACTGTTAAACATTTAGAGGGTGATAATAAACGAAGGTATATGGAAAAATTAAAGACAGTTGGCATAGAGGACCCATATTCAATGCCGAAGTCGATGTTTTCACCGATAAGAAATTGGACTATTAACCCGCTTCCATTTATTTTGGACAACTGGATCCACAGATGGATCTGGGGAGTAAGTGGCTGAGATTTACACGGAAGAGTTTGAAAGCGTAGCAAAGTCTGGACGGATACAAATACTTCGTTGCTGGATCTGTTGTCAATCAAGAATAAATCCCACAGGGTGATAGAGCCACTCAGATTTTTTCAATACAAATACCAAAATTTAGATAAATGACCCCTGCTTTTACACAAACTCGCATTCATTAACTATGATTGGGAAAAAAAAAAGACAGCGAGTTGGGTCCTCCGTACACGGAAGCGTGTTGCGGCCACACGTTAACCTCCGTAAATGTCTCTGCGATAGACGGTTCATTTTCTTTTTTTAAATACGCATTATTCTCAAATGAGCCAATTTGTCATAATAATTACTTATTGGAAATTTGAGATTGAGAAGAATAATTCCTACATGAAATGAAATGATCGCTACGCAGGAGTGTGTATTTGGTTGGGCACCCTCAATTACGTTTAATTGCCGAAATCCATCAATATTTTCTGGTCTTTTCAGCGAATATTCCATAGAATGATCCCTTTGAATATCCGTCACGTCTGTTGTGACAACCAACGGCACAAATGGTCTCGGTTATTGTAAATATTCTCCTCTGGTTCAACGTCTCCCACAATGTCGAACAGCTCTGTTTGACCAGCAATATGACACCGTGAAGACGTTGACGTCGCGTGCACGAGCTCAATAGAGTTTGCGCTTTTAGATCCGACACGAACAGTAAGAATCTCACACCTCGGCCAGGTGACGCGGTGGATAAAGACGACCGCTTCCTCTTCTTCCTCAGCAAGGGGCGATGCCTCCTCCCATGCGACCTCGCCGCTTGCGAGCCGCTGACAAAGGGAGGGGCGAGGACGTGCAGGACCTCGGGCTCCAAAAAGACGCGCTCCAGACTTCTGTGACGGTTCACAGCCTTCAAGCAGAGTCGCCACACATCAGTTCGTCCAACTTTTTGTGTTGCAGAAGCGGAAATTACCTGGCAGAGCTCGCGCAGTTTCTCGGTGGACGCTCCCACCACCACACAGGCCTCGAGCAGAGGAGAAGGCAGATGGTCCGACATTGTTGACAAGGGTTCAGAACCTGACCCAAAGCCTCACATCGGCCGGGACTCAAGCACTGAGCTGCAAGAGAGAGAGAGAAAGAGAGAGAGAGAGAGAGAGAGAGAGAGAGAGAAAATAAAAAAGAAGGCGGAACGGTGACATGCAAATTTGACACAAATAATATCACATTAAAATTGAACGGAGCGACTGTTCCAGTAGATTTGAATGGTTTTGCAATACGACAATCGACATATGACTTTCTCATTTTTTTCAGTTTCTCAGAATACGGTGTTTACCATTTAGGAATCACAAATTTTGAACTTTATTTTCATTTTTACACTTCATTTGTATATTTTTAATCTGAAGCAGGTCACCCATTTCCAGGGTCTCAAAAGTGTAGAAAATAAAATAAATCAGAGCTTGCCTGGATGCAGACACCTTCAATTGTTATTTTTTTCTTCGTTTGTTTGTTCGTTTGTTTTTGTGAGATTTTGCGCTCTCGGCTTGCCATCCCTCAGAAAGTCCCAAGTTCCTTTTCACACAAGACAGCTAAGCAGCTGCCTTTCTGGAAAAAGCGTGTCATGAAATGAAATCTACAATCAAGTGCGGTGATTAGAAATAAAAAGGGTTTACATAAAAGTATAACGTTTCGCACTTGTGACTTTGCTCGACGACTTTTGTGTCCCGGCAATAACAAGAAAATCATAAAGGCTCTCATTGTCCAAATACTGCAATTAAATTTATACATTACATTCATCTAGCCAATGAAGTTATGGGAAAGAGTAGCGTAGGCTAGACTCAGGACAGAAGTAAGTATCTGCGAGCAGCAGTATGGTTTCATGCCTAGAAAGAGTTCCACAGATTGCTTTGAGGATGCTAATTGAAAAGTACAGAGAAGGTCAGAAGGAGCTAAATTGTGTCTTTGTGGATCTAGATAAAGACTATGACAGAGTACCAAGAGAGGAATTGTGGTACTGCATGCGGAAGTCTGGTGTGGCGGAGAAATATGTTATATAGAATAGTACAGGACATGTATTAGGGCACCAGAACAGTGGTGAGATGTGCCGTAGGTGTGTCAGAAGAATTTAAGGTGGAGGTAGGACTGCATCAGGGATCCGCCCTGAGCCCCTTCCTGTTTGGAGCTGTTAGGCGAAAGAGCGAGAGGAAGACCAAAGAAAAGGGTGATGGATGTTGTGAGGGAGGACATGACGACAGTGCGTGTTAGAGAGGAGGATGCACGAGATAGGCTTAGATGGAAAAAGATGACACGCTGTGGGGACCCCTAACGGGACAAGCCGAAGGAAAAAGAAGAAGATTCATCCAGCCTACAAATCAGACAATAATTGCCCTCTTTAGCGCTCGAGAATGCTCTTAACTACGCCATTCAAAGATGGAGGGTGTACAAATGTGTTAGTTCGCATAAAATCCGCGAGACTTTACAACACGCAAAATAAACGGTGCAGTTTTTATCTCTGTGTTAACTGTTCTTGTACCACATTAATGGAAGTGCATGTTTAATTGTGCCGTTGCACGCCACAGCTGGACGTGTAATGTGGAACTCATTACAATGCATAATCCTTTTAATAGCTTCACATGCCATTTTACATCAAAACTGCACTTTGTGTGTCTTCCCACAATATAATATTATCCATTCTTCTAAAGATCCATCCATCCCTTCTCTATTGGAGCTCATATCCCAGCCGACTTGGGGCAAAAACCCAAGTACACATTCACAGTGACTGAGTGGGAATTGGACCCACGCTTACTGCAAATGAACATCTTACATCAGTGACACTAATCCTAAATTCGCTTTTTTTCCCTCCTAACCTTCGTTGAGCCATAGCACATTTGCACATTTCATACATCACTAAACAGAAATCTCACAAAAATTACGAAAATAATGTGTCAAATGTTAGTTGAACACCAAAGTGTTATTGTGACGTATGACTGGCAGGTGGACACAAGTTGATTGTACAAATGTCTGCCACCTAGCGGACAAGCATTAAATTGTTCTGCCTGTGGCTGTATGTGTATGGATAAAAACAAAATACACGTCTACTTTTTTTTAATCAAAAAGAAATTACACAAATGTTTCGTGTGATTTCAAAAAGCACATGATGATCTGTCACGCCACGCTAGAGTGTCAAATTCACGTATTAATGCTCTACTTGTTGTCTGTAGACAGGCAAGAATGCAGTACTGTAGTAAGAAGTGAAAGAACAGAGGACCAGTCAAGAGAAAGCATTTACACTTTCAAATTATCCCCCCCCATTAACCAAACCACGTATCCTCACAAGGGTGACGGGAGAGCCAGAGCCCAACCCTGCCAGCTTCGGGCAAAAGGCGGATTATTACCCTGAACTGGTCGCCAGTCACTTGCAGGGCAGATATCGACACCGTCACTGAGTGGGAATTGATCCCACGCTGCTACACCATTAGTGACTCTACTTTCAAATTATTTTAGTTTTAAAAAAGTGATTAATTCTTGTGAAATTGTGTCCTACAACAAATTTTGATTGTAAGAGTTGAAATAATCAACAGTCCCGTGAAAAGTATTTGCATCACTGTCCTGTTCTCAAATTTCTGGTTTTGTACATAATTTCCCCATCTAATCTTCAAGATCAAGCAAATGTAAATATCAAAGAAAACCCATGTAAACATACAAGTGCAATGCAGGTTATAAATAATGCTTTTATTGACTAAGTGGGAAACAGACAAAAAACATTTGGGGCCAAAAACACCCTGAGCCGCAACAACTGAAATCAAGTATTTTGTATATGTGATGAGTCTTTTTCATCTCTGTGGACATATTTTGGGCTGTTCTTCCTTGCAGGACAGTGGAGGATTTAAGCATGGACGGCCTTTTCGTGCTCATGCCACTGCATTTTAATGGGATTGAAGTCCGGACTATTACTTCGTCACTCCAAAACCTTCGTTTGTTTTCTTTTTTTTTTTTTTTTTTTTTTTTAAATAATTCAGAAGTTGACTTGGTGTACCTTGGATCATTGTCCTGAGCTTCAGCTTGAGGTGACATGATGACTGAGCGGTTCACCTTCAGGGTTTTACGGTAAAGAGCAGAATGCATCATTACATCAGTCACCACAAATTGTCGAGGTCCGGCTGATTCTGAAGGATCAAAGCAAACCTTGCTTTGATCCTTCAGGACCTGGACGATTTAAAGGATCAAAGCAGACCCAGACCACCATACTACCATTGGGATTGCTTTGATCCTTCAGGACCTGGATGAGGACGAGGTCCAGGTCCTGAAGGATCAAAGCAGTCCCAGACCACCACACTAGTGGTAGCGTGATGGTCTGGGACTGCTTTGATCCTTCGGGGCCTGGACAATTTGTGGTGACTGATTTGCTTTCTTTTTTCTGAAATGCCGTTACATATACAAGAGGCAAAAGGCAAGATACCTTCCATAAAGTTCCAACTTTTTTCTTGTCAGTCCATAAAATGGGATGTTCTACCAAAAGTCTTGAGTCATTTAGACAGTTTTTTATTTTTTGTAGACAAGCAAGGCCTCTTTATACTCACGCCCCCGCATTGCATCATGTGACCAATCAGGCTTGGGTGTGGTCAGTGAAAATAAACTCAAGCTTTCCCCAAAAAAATGTTATTAGCCACATGTGATTTGATAAGGGGGGCAATTACCTTTTCACCCAGGTAGCTTTTACCCCCCACGCCCAATAAATAAAATCACAATTTAAAAACAGATACGTACAACACAATGATTAAACGCTCTTTGTAAATAAAACGTAGATTGCCACACAGACCCTTGAACGGTAAATTGTGCCACAGAATCGAGGTGGAAGGTTACGTCAATGATTGACAGACAGTTGTGGGTGGACTCAACGTTTTTTTGTCTTCTTCTTCAAAGTAGTTTCAAAAACAGCTTAAATCTTCTGTATAAAAATCTGTACAGCAGCAAAAAAAGAAAACCACCGCAAACATTGGTGATTAACTTTTAAATCAACGTGGGAACAGCGTACACAGCGACAAATCTTGACACACTACAGTACATGAAATCCAGACAATTCCAAGAAAAACACACCCTGTCCGGGGTTTCGATGTGCCACACTCGTACCTGTAAGATAAGAAATCAAAACCTTTGGTGGCTCACGACGAGGAATTTGCTTCTGCTTTTAAATGTTAAACCGTCATAATTTCCTGAGTAGGATGACGTTTTCAGAGCAAATTGTTGCACAAGCAAATGATTATTTGAAAATTAACCGCTTTGCAACCTCCTGAGCCTTCTGCGTTAAAAGGCACTTTGAGTAACTTATCAGACTGCATAATAGATTCACAACTTCTGAATATCACCTTGCATAGTCAAAGGTTTTTTTTTTTTTTTGCAGGCTGCAGGATTGGCGTCGTTACTATTTAAAAGACATTGCTGCACTATAGTAATCCATATCATCAATTTTATAATTATTAGTCACAGTGGGAGGTAAAAAAAAAAGGAAACTTATGATAAAATAATTCTAAAGACACAGAGTCACCGCCAAAGTTGATAGCCGCTAAAGTACCTGAGGATATCAGCTAGGAATTTCACAGAGTGTAGTTAGGAAATTATGTGCAGCCTGAATCTTGATAAAACTGGCATAATGAATCGTTTCACATTACAATTAAATGCCACTGGCGTTCCAGAATAACGGTGTGTAGTGCTGTATTAATGGCACATGAGCCTGTTATGTAAATGTTTGAAACGTGATCACAGTGAATTCAAACCCATCCGTCTGTACGAGGGCAGACGACACCGGACAAAACCGAAAATCTAGAGGTTCGGTTTTCTATTAACCTGGCTGGGGTGTGTATTTACATTTCTTGCAGGAGAGGCCAAAGTGACACTTTCGCACCGTTGTGATTGTCTACGAAGCACTTCGAAGGCATTCCATAACAATGCGGGATCACCAACTCTCACTTTGAGCTTCACTGAAATGTATCTAGTCAAACTTTTTTTTCCAGCCCCGTTCAGTGTGTGTAGTTCACATTCAGGCTGAGGTAGCAATGGGACGTCATTCCAATGAGAGAAATTTGTGCACATCCATCACCACTGTAATGCTGTGGTTATTTTTTTTCCAATAATTTTTCATCTCTGCTTCATGTGTAAGACATCTGTGTTGTTTACATTCAGGCGACTGGTTGCGTCTCGGCAGTCCTAAGGCAATCTATGTCTGCCGGCTTCCGCAGAGCCGTTCTCTCACCACCTTCTTCCCTGTTCTGGTCCAGCTCCAGTGACAAACAGGCCAACTCCTGGTCCTTGGAATTCTCATCAGGATAAATAACGAGGAAACACGCGGCGAGGAAGCCGAGGAAGGAGCTGCCGGAGGCCACCATCGGAATGACTCGCACGCTGCCCACAGCCTTGACGACCGTTCCCAGTGCCGATGCGACTAGAATTTGGCTTATGTAAACCTGGAAATATTGAGAAATTATACAGACTTGAGCATTATGAATTTAAGACATGCAGAGTCGTCTCTGATTGAACATCATCAGCTCAGGGATGCATTCTAGCACTTGTCCTCAATAGGGCCACAGATGTGCTGGAGCCTTTCCCAGCCGGCACTGAGTCACAGGCAGAATATACCCTGGAGTGCCAGTCAATTGCAGGGCCCATCGAGACAACGCTCCCCTCCAAAAAAAAACCCCAAACATCCACATTCACATTCACCCCTCGGGACAATCTGTGCATGTTGGAATGTAGGACGAAGCACACAAGAGGACATGAGTCAAGATTTGAACCTAGAATCTCAGAACTGTGCTAACCACGAGCACAGTGTGCAGCTCCAGGTAAACCTAGTTTGTACTTTCAAATATATATATATATATATATATTTTACCATGCTGTGATTCAAAGAACAATCTTGGAATGTTCCAACTATGTGCTGTATTGTGAAAAATAACTCTCCTTAATGGAGGACTGTGCTGGTGTAGTTGAAACTCCAATAATTGAAGGATCTTGTTCTTTGACAGCAAACAACTTATACGTGAGCAGTGAACTCAATTTTGCCTCAATCGTGTCTAGACACGACGAATCAAAAAAACAAAAGAGTTCTGATTGCTCAATGAAATGAAAATTGTCTGCGACAGGTAAAGGAGATTTACAGAACACACTTTTTAACATTCTTAACTGCCACGTGTCAAAACTGCTTAAAGTTGATCACTATATTATAAAAACAAAAAACAAAAAAAATCTGCCTGTGTGGAGTACGTTGACACCAAAGTCGTACTGCTTTATATGGGAGTTTCATCCAATGCATATTCATCTTGTTCTTCTCTTAATTGTTGACGGCATAATTTTGAAATAATTGTTGCCAAAAATCCAAAGAAAATGCAAAGCTTGCTGCACAATTTCCTCAGTTTGTGATCAAATTATACACAGAAGCATTAGTGGGTCCATTCAACATAAGAGGTTCTACTTTTATTTGAGTCCTGTTGGGTAACGCAAGTAAAACTTGGGAGCTTGGCACGAGTCATTTGACTTACTTGGCATGATAGGATAGCGCAGTCAATACCAAAACCTCTTCTAGTGTTGGCTGGACTATGGTGGATGTACTGAGAAAAGCATTACACCAGCAGGGAATTTAATGTTTGCTGACAAATACTGTTTTTCTGATTGCTAAAACTCTATTCGGGGATTGCATAAATACCTCCTTAATTTCATGGTACTGTCCTAGTAAGGCATACGGACAGTAAGACATGCTCATTGAGATGATGCCCATGCTGCTGATCATCACCATGGCGACGTAAACATTCGGGAAGATGGCCATCGCCGCAGTTCCTAAGATTAGAAAGGCATACATATAGTGAACACATAAAGTACAGTATAAACATTGTATGTCAGTGATTGTACCGTATTGCTGCTGTTTATTCCATCATGGATTCTCACCTATTGCGAAGCCCAGAGTCCCCATAATGTAGATGACCCTGATGCTCAGGTCAAAGTTATCTAAGTACTTCTGAAGGATGGCTGGTTGGGAAACAGACAAGCGCAATTGTACCACTGATTACTTTCATTTTGCAGAGAAGAGACTCAAGCGAGTGAACGGTCTTGAAACGCTTTATCAGGAGTTTTTGCATTTATACCTGAGCAGAGAGCAGCAGTAGCAGCATTTACCACAAGGCCCCAACACCCCATCTGCACACCGCTGTTGTAATTCTGGAACTCTGTGGAATTGGCTACCGCCTGGAACAATCACATTACTATTAACAGACATATTGTTTCAACAATATGAATATGCCATAATTTCCGGACTATAAGCCGTGACTTTTGTCACACGCTTTTAACCCTGCGGCTTATACAATGGTGTGGCTAATTGGTGCATTTTTGTGACGGCCGCCAGGGGTGCTCGAGCAGAAAAGGTAAGAGCGAGACAGGTGGAATATGTGTGTCAAGGAAGGCGCAAGTTTAATGTAACTTTGCGCTTTCTGCATGCATAAAATTACCATGAACAGATGCTCATCATAGAAAATGCAAGAAGAAATACATATGACGCAGCTTTCAAGTTAAAAGCAATCAAGCTGGCCGATAAAGAAGGAAACAGAACTGCTGCACGTAAACTTGGCATAAATGAATCGATGGTGAGATGCTGGAAACGGCAGCAGGAAGGACTGGAGCAATGTAAAAAGACAAAAAGAGCTTTCAGAGGTAATAAAAGCAGGTGGCCTGAACTGTGTTGCTGCTGTGTTACTGCCGCGTCACAGGCACTTTTTTTGGAAAGAAAAGCTAAGATATATTATTAAAACTTTGAAAACACTTTCTGTGTACCGTCTTTCTTTGTAAATATCTCATGTTTCAATGTGGCCACGTGCGGCTTATAGACAGGTGCGGCTTATGAATGTACAAAATGTTTTTCCCTTGAAAAATGTGCTCGGTGAGGCTTGTAATCAGGCGCGGTGCAGAAATTACGGTATACATCAATTTATTTCTAATACATTGATTATTTGTGTGCTCAATTTCTTCCAGGAAAAACAGACAGCTCAGTGTGTAAAGTTAAAACTGATACGGGTGCCGGTGAAGGCCGCCAATACCACCAATGATGGATTAAGGTCCGGGGAGTTTCCTGGCCATGGATCAAAATGTCGATGTTTTTCTCTCTGAGCCACGCATAATCACTTTTGCCATCCATAATAAAGGTTTGGGTTTTATTAGAATGTGCATGTGTACCGAAAGTTGCAGCCACTGCAAACTACAATATATATATATATATATATATATATCTCAAGTAGGAAGGGTGTCTGTGTACCTTCGGGTCTCCATGGAAGATGACTTGGCCCATGAAATCTGTGTAGAAGACAGCTTGAGCTAAATATGAAAACCACGTGACCAGGTGGCAAACACAAAGCCTCCACAGCGGCTTTGGCATCTGCACAGTATAGAAACAGAAGAAATATCATTTCAGAAAAACCTGAGTTTGGAAGTAATATTTAGAAACATATTGTAGGTGTCTCTCACCTTCAGCATTGACAACCAGAGCAGTCGTACAGTCTGGCCCCTGTTGGGCCTGTCATCGCTGCCGGAGTCCTCTGAAGAAAGGCTGCTTTCCGATAGCTGAAACTCCCGCCTGGCTCTATGCAGCTTCAGATCGCTAAGATCGTTCAGGCTGCGGGAAGTGGTGATCGGCGGCGGACTTGAGGTGGTGGTCCGTCGCAATCGGTGACGCTGAGATCCCACTCGTCCATAATAAGAGAATGTAAAAGAAGGCTGAAGGAACAGGAACAACAAATTTTTATCAACGAGTTTTATTTTAGTTTTCGCAGTTCTTCGTGAAAGGTGTATGATAAAAGTGTTTTACTTGTCGGTAGAACGTATGTTTGTGTGGGCGCGGCGAAGATGTGGCGCTGAAGAGCCGAGGACCGGCTTTGTTGGAGGTGTGGCTTTTGTTTGCGTTGGAGTGCTCAGCGGGGGACAAGCGAGCATTGACACCAGCACCATTAGCCAGCTTGGTCTTCTCAACAGGAAGGAAACAAAAGCATGTGCATCTTGTAAAATTCCTCTTGAGCATACAAAAATATCAGATAAGAGATGTACTTTACCTTTGATTTCATATGTGAGCTGTCAGGGGCGGGACTAACTTCAGGATGACCGTTAATCTGGGCATTAAGATCAAAAAAAGCAGAATCTCCAGATTCCACAACCATCAATCCATCTGCAGGTTTTGGCGGTCCATCGGGATTCAAAGACCCAATACTCTGATTCGAAGGACTGAATGCATCTTCTAGACCTTCCTGGATTTCAGGTAAAGCCTGCTGTAGCTCAGGCAGGAAAAGCTGGATCTGCAGGTGGAGGTCGGGATCCAGGTTGATTGTCGTGTCTGGCATGGCTAAGACTGAATCGCTTTTACTCCGCATTCGCTCCATCACCAGGAAGTCCATTTCCTTAACCTGAAGGTGTGATTGGTGGTTCTCTCCAAAAGGGGCTTCCTCCTCTGCGATGACCTCGAGAAGCTGTGGTGAGTGACTAACGAGTCGGTAAGATGACTGACTGTCTGAAGTCCTCCCTTTGGTATTAAGCTGCAGGGATGGCACAAACTGTCTCTCGGGGATGCTGAACATGTGCAGTATGACAGAGATAATGAAAATGAGGGCTGTGAAAAGGAAGAGGACTTGCTGCTGTGACTTAAACACTTGACCCAGAGAAGTGTTAGTCCAGTCGAGACCGCCTAACATGTAGCCCAAAGCGCCACCAAGCCCTGCAGAAAAAACACACACACAAAATAGCATCATTGTTTGCATGCCAAATTATGTACGTACACGTTTTTCACAAGATTGTACACTGGGCTCGTTATTGATTTATTTACATTGGAAGAAAAGAAGCAATAAAAGTTCTGAATTTGTAGTAACTGCTCAGGCAAACGCAAGCGGACTTTTCTATTGTCACTAAGCAGAACATATGAATAGTTAACATGGGACAATTATAGTTGTTATTTATGTTGTGACCACTGTGCTCTCTCTCTCTCTCAATCTCTCTCTCTCTCTCTCTCTCTCCCTCTCTCTCTCTCCCCGACAGTCTCTCAAGCAGATGATAATTGTGATCTGCATTGAACGCAGGGAGCAGGCGGAGGAACAATTAGAAAGATGGAGGCACACACTGTAAAGGAGAGCAATGAAGATTAGTCGAAGTAAAACAGAATGTGCGTGAATGACAGGGGCGGATGGGGTAGAGTGAAGCTCCGAGGAGACGAGATAGCGAGGGTGGACGACTTCAAATACTTGGGGTCAACAATACAGAGTGTGGTAAGGAAGTGAAGAAACGGGTCCAAGCGGGGTGGAACAATTGGCGGAAGGTGTCTGGTGTTCTATGTGACAGAAGAGTCTCCGCCAGGATGAAGGGCAAAGTTTGTAAAACTACGGTGAGGCCGGCCATGATGTACGGATAAGAGACGCCGGCACTGAAGAGACAACAGGAAGCAGAACTGGAGGTGGCAGAAATGAAGATGTTGATTTTCTCGGTCGGAGTGAGCAGGTTGGATCGGATGAGAAATGAGCTCATTAGAGGGACAGCCAAAGTTGGATGTTTTGGAGACAAGGTTAGAGAGAGCAGACTCAGATGGTTTGGACATGTTCAGAGACGAGAGAGTGACTATATTGGTAGAAGGGTGAGGGAGGACATGAGGGGTGAGGGAGGACCTGAGGACAGTGGGTATTAGAGAGGAAGATGCACGAGATAGGCTTAGATGGAAAAAGATGACATTCTGCAGCGACCACTAACGGGACGAGCCGAAAGGAAAGAAGAAGAAGATGCTGTTCCTCTACTCTCTTTTCAATCTCAACCCAGCAGGCCACAGCAGACGGCTGTCCCACAAAGCCTGGGTTCTGTTCCACATTTCGTTAACTTTCCTTAAAAGTTTTTTTTTTTTTTTCTCGGTGCAGTGTCGTGTACAACGCTTTGAGATAACTTATTTTATGAATTGGCTCTGTTTCAATAAAACACATTTGACAATTATATTTGACAGAGGAACTGATGACTATAAGAACTGCAGAGAAGAACAGAGATCACAATTGCAAAAACATCAGCCACAAAACCTTGTTTATATCATGGCAATAATTTCTTCTTTTAAAGTCTGTTACCGAGCACCAACACCAAACTAGCGCTAACGTTTTAGACCAATGCTTGTCAAAATATTCTTTTAAAAATAAAAGGCAAGCACAATATGTCATTGTACAAGGAGTCCTCAGTTTCTGACACAGTTCCGCTCCTATGATGGTGACTTGAGACAAATTTGTCCAAGTCAGAATGTGCCGTTGTCTCGCCTGTGCAGTGATAAATGTCTAACCACAAGACTGTTTTGGCTGAAAACTCTTGATAAATACAATAGACTCCAATGTAAAATATTAAATACAGCACTTATGTATCAAAAAGCACTTTGCGTGGCTTTTTCTGAAGGTTGCCCGTCGTTCGCAATCTTGAAGTAAACTAAGGACCCTCTATAATTCTTTACTACTTGTCCTAAACTGGGCACATTAAGGCTTCCAGGGCCACATTCGGGCCACAACCCACCACTTGAGAATCCTGTTATAGTATGTCCCAATTTCCGTGAAGTTGTGTCTGAAATTGTTACCTGCCGAAAAGGCGTGGATATTTAGGGCCATATCTTGCTCCTCAGTTTCCGCAACATCGAGAAGGTACGCTCTAATCGGTCCATCGCACGCATCGGCGCAAAAGTCCAGCACGATCACTCCCAAAACTGTGAGGATGATGCCCATTGGCTGATTCCCGGGTCGATCGCCAATGGAAAGCCCTGAAACAAAACTCACATTCATAAGGCTAAGCTACAAAGAGACATCACGGAGCATTAAACTTTGAACTCACCGATTAATGATCCATTTAAGAACATCGCCATACCGAGCAGGACGCCAACGCACAAAGCCAGGATGAACGGCCTCCTCCGACCCCACGGCAGCGTGCAGCGGTCGCTGGCTGAGCCCATCACAGGTGTGAAGATGAGACCGAAGATAGGACTGACGAACCACGTTAGACTGTAATATTGCTCGGGCAGGCCTGGGGACAAACACACACACAATCGAGTCAATTCATTCAATATATTCAAGGAGTGGTCACAGGACATTCAACTGTTGACTATAAACCTTAGAATTTTAGTCCGGGAAGAAAGAGTCGATAGTTGTAAAATGATTCATTTCGATGAATCCTTCCCTTACAAGGCAACTTTGTGCCGCCGTTTTGGAACGAATGCTGCTGAACGACAGCATTCATCTTTTTTGACACGCACTGACGTACATTTGAGTGGACTACATTAGAAGCGGGCTGAAACTTTATGATGCATAGATTTGTTTGTATTTCTGCATTATCTAAAGCGTTCTTCCTCGAAAACAAAGCACAAATCAGCTCGTGAAAAAAATGATGATAGCTTCCTTTAAAGCCTGAGTGTCATCCCTATAAACATTCTAAAATAGATATTGTAATGAAAAATACATATAGCATTATTCGCTTCAATGTCTATACGAAAAAATAAAGATGAGCAGAGAGCGCGTCATCCATGCACAAAGTTGCGAAAGTCTCATTCGACATCCGAGTGGTCGCCATATTGGTTGCGTCTCCCGTTTGTGACATCATCCCGGACATTCGCCGTTGAAAACACGTTGTGGCCCCCACTACGGGAGACAAACACGCCCCTTCTGACACGGAAGCTCTTTTCGAAGAAGAGAACATTTCACAACTGAGTGAAGTGACCGGGGCAATATTACCCGATTGTTTCGAGCCATATTTAGATGATATGCGGGTAACTTCTACTAACAACAGACTCACAGACAGGATGTATGAGCCACCCCGGCCGAAGCTGCGCTCGTCCGCGAGGCACGGCTTCGGCGGCCGCTCATCCGCCCACCTACTATGGGACACGGAAGCTCTTTTCAAAGAAGAGAACATCTCGCAACCGAGTAAAGTGACCGTGGCAATATTACCCTATTGTTTTGAGCCATATTTAAATAATATGCGGATCACGGCCAAACCGCATGCGGCCAAACTACCTCCCTGTCCGATCCGAAGCCGACGCCGTGATCGGCGGACATGGAGCTGACGGGCACATTGACCCATTTAGCACCTATGACTTACAGACGCGGATCTTTTGGTACGTTCTGAGTGGATTACGTCCTCCCCCCAAACTATTTTTTTTTTATTTAGTAGCTGTATACAAAACTACCTGTCATTTGGAACCCACGAAGCTCTCATCCTTTGCACCTGTGAAATCCATTTTCCACGACGAACCGGGTCTCTTGGAAACTTATGAAGGGTAAATCCATCGTCCCGAGTGTTCGAGTAATATCCAGCAATGCAATGAGCTGGCATTTTGGCTAACACGAAGGAACAAAGAGCTACCTTCCCGCATTTAAAACTAATAGAAACAAACGAGTCCGCTTGAATGCTCTACTGCCCTGTATGTCACTTCTTGCTTCTTCTCGAAAACAAATCCCTCGAGAAGATTTTCATGGTGGAAGTTACGAAAAGACATGCATGTTAAAATCATGTTTTGTGGTGGAAAAAACGCATGGGTTCATACCGGCTGCTGTTTTTTTCCATTAATAACATACTAAAAATCATGCATTTTATGACAGCGGCCCTTTAAGTACACACATTCCTGTTACGTTGCCTGCAAGACGACAGCATAAAAAATTTCCATCGCCTTGTAGAGAAGTGGAGGATTGTTTTCTTCTCCATTGTATTTCCAGCAGTCTAGTTCTCTCGCCGGCTGGTTCTCACGGGAAAAACATTTTACCCACGCTGCCTTCCTCTGCTGAGGTCTTTTCTACCCTCTTAAGTCAACACAATCGCAGTTACAGTTGCAAAGCATGGAGGGGGTCCGACAAAACACACTCCTGCTCTTGGCAGCTGCGTTACAAGTAGTTTACTGACAGTGTTAACAAAAACTGTGTGATGTTTTTACTTTTTTAAATGCCTTTTTGTGTGTGTATGGTAATGTTAATTAGCATTATGTTTACCTCCATAGTCAATCAAGGAAATAGAGTCGCTGATCCCTACTTCGGAGTACGCCACTATTAATAAATGTACATTTGTAGATATAATATGTTTACAACTGCATTTTTACCATGGGTAAATTGTATTGCCAAAGAGGACAGAGAGAAAAAAAATTATATCACACAACCATTTGACAAGACTACAAAAAAAAGTTCTCCCTCCGTTTTCAACACAGCGCCGCAAAGCCGGATGCTTAGAAAATGGAAATGCCTCCATAACCAAACCTAAACTTTCTCTCAATATTGCAAACGCGAGGAAAGACGGTGAAGCCGAAATGCGCTGTGTTGGACATTCTCGACATACCAGGAAAAAGTGCCTTTGTTCCTTTTGCCATTGACATTGCTGGGCATGCAGGTTACATGACACCGCGGGGCGATAATGTCCACGGTGCCAGTCCAGTTCCAAAACATTTCTGCTGTTGTCCCGTTAGTGCCGCGGGGATTTTTAGGCGTTATACTGAGTTGGGCAGTCCTTAAACCACCTCTTGCAATACATTAATTATGCAGTAAAATATTTACTTTTGTTGAATTGACAGTGAGGTTTTCCATTGTATGACTGCAACTAAGTTACCTGGTGCGAAAACACCCTTTCAAATGCTTTGGAACTAAAGTAAATACGTACAGTATCTGAAACAACATACCGCAAGAGTGTTTACTTAACCTCCGTATAACGAGAGTGGAAATGTTGTAAGAGTGGAAAACAGCATATTCGTTATAGCATTGACCCTAACCCTGTGAATCATAAATGTTATACTACCCAAGGCTCTGACGCAAAGGAAAGATACAAAGCCAAAATAGAGGGCAAAAAAAAGAGATGAAAAACTGAAAATTTTAGGAAAATCATCAGTTAAATAATGCCCGCGTATGTAGTAAAAGGGGAGTGGCCGCAATCATCCCACAAGACAAATGTTGATGTAGGAATTTGAGAGCTAAACAAACAGCAGTGGTGCGTTACTTTCCCAAAAAAAAAAAAAAAAAAAAAACCACTCAAGAACGCATGTTATCCGGGAAGGCTGTCAGCGAACGAAATCTTACTGGTGAATTCAATTGGATGCTGCAGGCTTCACCATAATCTCGGCCAGCCAATCAGTGCAAAGGAGTATAGAGCTTGTGCACCTAGATCATCAAATCACATCACTAGCCGGAAGTGCCGGCCAAACAAAGCATTCTTCAATGCTAAGTCAGTTGGAGACGACACGAAAATACGTCTTATAGCACGACACCTGGAGTTTTGTCCGATACCGTTAAACATTTAGAAGGTGATAATAAACGAAGGTACGTGGAAAAATGAGAAACACTTGGCACAGAGGGACTCATATTCAATGCCGAAGTCGATGTTTTCGCCGATAACAAATAGGACTGTTAAAGCACTTCCGGACTCTTACAAATACTTTGTTGCTGGATCTGTTCTCAATCAAGAATAAATCCCACATAGCGATGGAGCCACTCACATTTTTTCAATACGAATAAATGTAAATTTAAATAAATGACCCCTGGTTTTACACAAACTCGCATTCATTAACGACGATTGAAAAAAAAAAAAAAAGACAGCGAGTCGGCTCCTCCGGAAGCGTGTTGTGGCCACACGTTAAACTTCGGTAAACCTCTCCATGACAGATGTTTTTTTTTTTGTTTAAATATGCATTGTTCTCAAATTACTCCAATGCGGGCAGCTCTTTTGGACCGGCAATATGGTGCCGTGGAAATGGTGACGTGATAAGAATGTTCAGTTCTGATTGACAGAAAGGTATTGTATGTCCTAATATTTTGTACTTTCTCTTGCGTGAATAATTTTGGTACCCAAAATATTAGCAACAGCTCATTATCAACCACAATAACCACAACACATAACACAAAAAGAGTGTTAACATTATCATGTTAATGATCATCTTGGTTGTGGTTATATTGGATATCATTGCGCAAGTGGTCATACCGTTGTAGTTGGCTGGAGTATTTTAAGTGTGATCATTACGAATGGGGGGTGGGGGCTAATACAGTATTCTGCATTTGTTGGGCTAAAACGTACAGTTGTAATAAGCATAAGTGCCCTGTGACGGGGTTAAGAAATAATGTTCAATGTCATCTTGTACCAAGTTAAAAAAATAACCTGACGGCATAACACTGTTTATATTTAATTCTCAAAACTTAAATGAAATCATTGAACTCGCCATCAAGGCACCAGTCAACTCATGGGACCACATTGACAACTCGAGTAATATACTTGTACAGTATATGAGGTTTCATAAATGTTGAATCTTTGTTTACCTATCTGCAGCAACACCGGTATGACCAGAGCAGTTTCCATAGCGTAGCAGTATTCCCGGCCGAACATCACTGCTCCGTGCATGACCCATCGGTGCAGGGGGGTCTGCCTGCCTCCCACTTCCCCCGATGCTCCGTCTGCGTCCTCTGCCTCACTTTCGCTGTCGACTTCCATTGGCCTCCTTTTTTCCTCAAGGTTTAAAGCTGCCAGTTCTTCCATCGGTGCTTTTTTTCTTCACTTCTTTGAAGTTAAACTGAGGTTATCACCCTATAAGCAATACAATTACAAACTATTATTTTCATTATTCTTCATCTTCAAGCTCCCAAGTACTCACATCGCTGCTGTTTTCAAATATCTTCAGTGCCTCTCCGCTTCATGTCACAGTGTTATCCTTCCAATTGCTAAAAGGTCTCACGACATCAATCCTCTAATGTCCCACAAACCAGCTAAAAAAAGATGCAGCGTCCACACATTCCAAAATATGGTCGATTTGTATATTAATTCAGTCATTCTTTTGCGTACCCCTAAAAAAGACCCTGCGTGCCTCGTGGCACTGATAGCAAACTTTGAGAATATTTGCTGTGGTGTATTTATGTCCGCATCTGCTGTCAAAATACTTCTTTGTATTGAATTTATATTTGCTAATTGTCTTCTCACCTAATTCTATTGCACATTTTGTTATGCAGCAGAACCCCGGTCCTCAGAACTGTGAGCCCGACGCTCTACAGCTGCCCCACCATGCCGCCTTCCAATGTTTCAATACAACTGAACTGTTAATCTTTCACTTATCTTTGTTTTGCACAAAAACAAAAGGTGCAGAGAGTTCCCAGGGTCAGTATTATCAACTTAAAATGTAAATAAATAGCCTTGAAGTTCACAGAGTTTTGACTTAATAATGCCTTATTGGCTTATTGGATTTAAAAACAAAAACGCCGATGTCGATATGCAGAAAAATGCTAAAGATTGTCGCACATAATTGCCCAGGATGATAACCCATCTTTCCCTAATTCTTCTTTCTTGGATCGGCAACATCACTTACCTCCAAAATACTGATGATGAAAATCTCATTCTGTCCATCATGGCCCTTGGAAGGTTCGACAAGTGAAAAAAAGCCCCCGCAGCTAAACCGGTACCTTTTTTTTTTTCTCGTGTGCGTGTGTTGGGAGTTGTCTGTAGCTGCGATTGCAGCGGCTCCACGGGTTGGCGGGAAGCTTTCGGATTCACGAGATTTGAGTGCGCTCGTCAGCAGAGTCTGCCACGCTTGGAGCCAAAATGTGCGCACATTTGTCGAGGAAGAGAGCGGCAACCTGCGGAGAAGCAAACACGATGGTGGAATAACATCGTGTCGCAATTTCTTGTAACCTCACAGACACGTGACCCATTACAGGCAACATTTTAAATAAAACCTATCCGGTCAAATAATCAACCTTGGGGAAAATATGATACAGTAAAACAATCGTGTAGTGTATTTGTGGAACCCTGAACTGATCTTGACTCCTCCGTAATACAATATCTCATATGCTTAAATCATTATCAACTAGAAATGTGTTAATACTCAGTGATGCAGTTAATAAGACTAAGAAAGAAATTAATTCATGCAACTCCCGCTTAATTGTATTTTTATCCAAAAATGCTATGAAAATATGCCCCTTGGGAGCTTGAAAGGCCAAGTGTCATCCCTATAAACATCCTTAAATAGTGTAATGAAAAATACATATAACATTATTCAGTTCAATGTCTATACGAAAAAATAAATATGAGCGGAGAGCGCGTCAAATATACGTCAAAATCATGTTTTGTGATGGAAAAAAAACAGCCGGGTCCATACTGGTTGACATTTTTTCATTAATAACATACTAAAAATCATGCATTTCATGATAGTGGCACTTTAAACATTGGGATTATTGACATTATGGCAATTTTTATGATGCCAAGATTATCTGATGAGGCCACAACAACATTTCAGTTGTCATCTTTGGTGACACTTTCCAAAGCGTTTGCACCGAGAAAAAAATATAGTTTGCCTGAGGAAAAATTATAGCTCACCAAGACAGAGGATTGGTTACATATTTGATATGGAATAGAAAAAAACTTAAAAATAGCATGAGATAGGCTTGCAATTACGGCTAAACGAAAGCTTCCTTTTTGCAGGTCCCCAACTACAGAGCTCTTGCACCTACGTCATAAAATCACGTGACTTTTGTTTATCTTGCCATATTGTCGGTCAAGCTAAGCATTGCTCAATGTTGAGTCGGTTGGAGACGACACGGAAATACGTCTTGTAGCGCGACGCCCAGACTCTTGTCCGATACCGTCAGACATTTACAAAATAAACGACAGTTTGTGGATAAATTAGATGAACTCGGCATAGAGGACTCGTATTTAATGCCGAAATCGGCTAGTATTCAATACAAGTACTAATATTTAAATAAATGACCCCTGGTTTTACACAAACTCGCATTCATTCACTATGATTGAAAAAAAAAAAAAAAAAAAAGAGGATGGAGTCGTCTCCAAGAAACATACACGGAAGCGATTGTGGCCAAACTTAACCTCCCTAAACCTCTGTGACAGACACGCATTATTCTCAAAATGAGAAAACTTGCATTATAAATACTTTTTGGTAATTTGAGATTGAGAAGAATAATTCCTGCCTGAAATGAAGCGACCGCGACACAGGCGTGCGTGTGTTTTGGTTGGGCACCATCCATCACGTTTAATTGCCGAAATCCATCGATATTTCCCGGTCTTTTCAGCTGGTATTCCATAGAACGATCTCTTTAAATATCCGTCTCGTTTGTTGTGACAACCAACAGCACAACAGGTCTCGGGTATTGTAAATATTCTCCCCCGGTTCAACGTCTCCCGCAATGTCGAGCAGCTCTGTTTGACGGGCAATATGCTGTACTTCTGACACTACCGCTACTTCTTCAGTTCTACTGTACTCGTTAATTTTCCTGCCGAAGTTTCAACCTCGTGCGTTTCCAGTGGCAAATATTCCCTGAGAAGTGACAAGCGAGATGTGTAGCCCCCAAGGGGGAGACATCAGAGCAATCTGACTGTGCGCCCCACGGCGATGACACACAAAAGTCTATTATGATGAAATCTTTGGAGAAACCACATTGGTATTCACACCTATTCATCATGACTCACTCAGCATCCACACGGATGCAATACAAAAGACTTATAATAGTTGCTTCATACAGTAATGTATAAAAAGTGATACATATACAACCCCAACTGAGCTGAACTCAAAGTTTCCTACCATGGAATGAATTGAATTAATGGAAATTGTTGACTTTTATTTTTGTTTTCCTCCCCGACCCCTCCGGCACGTCGTAACTATGTCTCTTTACCTGTTGATGTTACAACAGGGCTGCTCTGACCTTAACACCCTTCTTCGGGGTGCATTTAACACTAGGAAGAGGTTGCCAGGCAAAGCAAAAACAAACAAACAAACAAACAAACAAACAAAAGCTCGTGTTCAATTCCAGCTTGGGTGTCAAAACCACGACACCGTTCGTACTGTTTTGACTGTTGGCTAGCGTTAAACTTAAAAGCGCTAACCTGCCATATCTACAACGTTAACTCGAGCAATTCTCGCACTTGTAAGAAAATGACAACGATGTACATAAAATACCTGAAGATGTCTTATTCCATAAACAAAACAGGAGGGTCAGCTTGCTCGCCGCGGAGGTTTCTTCGATACCGCGGACAGCGAAGCTCTCGGTTCGGGCTAGCGGAGAGTTGCTAACCCCTTTTGGCAGCTAGGCGAGGAGGCTGCGAGTAGCCGTCCGCTGGCAGCGACACACTTGCAGTACAATCCCCCCCCCCGCCCCCCCGCCCCCCAACCGCACCGGTTTCCACAGTAACACACCGGAAGATGACGATTAATGATGATTAAAGGTGAAAAAAAAATGAATACAAATTGTAAATATATACTTAATATAATAATAAAACCATAAAAAAGTATAGGAGCAATGCTTTATACATTATGCACCATTTTTTAATGATTTGTATCCATTAAATATTGTAATCCATACAGCCAAATGTAGAGATAAACTTTTAAGTAAACGATTTCTTGTGCTAAAATGATCTATTTACGTATGGTTTACGATCATTATTGCGCAGGCTATAGTTGGGAATATATATTTACAGTGTATGTACTGTAGAGGCAGCATGGTGGAGCAACTGGTAAAGTGTTGGCCTCACAGTTTTGAGTTCCCCGGTTCAATCCCGGCCCCCGTCTGTGTGGGGTTTGCATGTTCTCCCCGTGCCTGCGTGGGTTTTCTCTGGGCACTCCGGTTTCCTCCCACATCCCAAAAACATGCGACATTAATAAATTGCCCCTAGGTGTGATTGTGAGTGCGGCTGTTTGTCTCTATGTGCCCTGTGATTGGCTGGCAGCCAGTTCAGGGTGTCCCCCACCTCCTGCCCATTCAGAGCTGGCATAGGCTCCAGCACTCCTTGCGACCCTCGTGAGGATAAGCGGCAAAGAAAATGGATGGATGGATGGATGAATTAAAATGGTTAGGGAAGCCTTCCGAGTCTGTTTCTCATAATTGCATTATGACCCCATTTTTAAGGAATGTCAATCCCGGCCCCGCCTGTGTGGAGTTTGGATGTTCTCGCCGTGCCTGCGTGGGTTTTCTCCGAGCACTCCGGTTTCCTCCCACATCCCAAAAACATGCAACATTAATTGGAGACTCTAAATTGCCCCGAGGTGTGTCTGTGAGTGCGATTGGTCGTTTGTCTCTATGTGCCCTGCGATTGGCTGGCAACCAACCCCGCCTTCTGCTCGTTGACAGCTGGGAAGGCTCCAGCACTCCCCGCGACCCTCGTGAGGATAAGCGGAAAAGAAAATAGATGGATGGATGTACTGTAGATGAATATTATTGCTATCCATTCATTTTTATGTCGTGACCTCATACAAGGTCATTACAGTATTAGTAACCAAAACCACCAGTAAAGCACATAAATATGTCTTAGAATGTGAAATTATAGTTATTCACATGCATTCTGGAGCAGCAAAATATTATTTGAGTTCAATGCGCTTCATTGGCAACATTTCTGACTTCTCGGAGAAGTCCAGTGAGTGTAATTTGCATATTAAGGGGTGAATTATGTTTGAAATTTCCAATTCCTGTTCCCAACGTCACTGAAATTGAAAGCATTCATAATGCTGGATGTTTATGACTGGTTTATTAACACGTATTGAGCACTTTACAGGACTATTGAAGCGTTGCAGAATTTCCTCTGAGCAGTGTTGCCCTCTGCTGTGCAAAGGGGGTCGTAGTTCCTTGACGTTGTCTTGTGATAATCCAAACCAAGAATATTAATCCAAAAAGGAACAGTTTTATATTGCCGTCTTTTATCCCTCCGCCTTCCATGATATTCCTCTGTCAATGGCGACAGATGATCTTCACAGCTTTGCATTCTTCTGCAATTTTAAAATGTCTGCCCAGTACTGAGTCTCGTCATTCTCAAAATGAAACAATTACATTTGCTGCATCGACGCTGTTCAAGAATGTGGCGGTTGAGTCGTGATCACATTATTAGGGACAGCGGTGACTGGTTCCCCTCCTGAGGCTTTGGCGCTGTGCTGCATGCCGACGACGTCACCACTGCCTCTGCTCGCCGGAAAATGTTCTTCACAGTTGCCTGAGAAGTCAACGGACAGTGTAGTTATTAAATGACTCACTAATGAGTACTTAATTAATGCGTGAGAAGATTACGTATGCATGGGAAGACACATTATTATGTAAATTTAGAAATATTGCATGAATATCTATTGGTACAGTAGAACCTCTCTGGTCTGTACTGGGATGCTCGTCGACTTCTGATTTGTTTGAATTTCAATGTTTACTCATATTAACATTGACTTCAATTCTGTCCAATCAAATGGGCTCCACTCATTACCTTTCAATACAGCGATGAGTTTGCCACCTTTAGCCTTTGACATGGCCGGATAAGAAACTAATATGCTGAAGTCCGGTAGGTCATTTATAAGCAACTGCTAGCAGAACTTCAGGGCCAAATCATGTAAAGTGGGCTAAGGAGGGCGTCGGCGCCGTGAAATAGGCACTAGGAGATTGAAGGTTTTGTACTCATCCCGACCGCAATTTTAAACTATTCATATTTCCTACAAGCATGTCTGAAAGGCCCACGGGGAAGCTTGAAGAAAAACAGCCACAAAGCATCCATCCATCCATTTTCTCTACCGGTTATCCTCACGAGGGTCGCGGGGAGTGCTGGAGCCTATCCCAGCTGTGAACGGGCAGCAGGCGGGGTACACCCTGGACTGGTTGCCAGCCAATCGCAAGGGGAACATGATGCAAACAGGTATTTTGAAATTATGGCCCAAAATTTCAATCTTGGTTTCGCCGGACTAATACAAAAAGCTTGCGTTTGAACAAAGGGTGTGCAGACATTTTAGGTCCAAATGTATTTTAAATTTATGTAAAATATATATTTTGGCAGCACGGTGGTTCATTGTTTTTCTCCGGGCACTCCGATTTTCCCGCACATCCCAAAAACATTAATTGGACACTCTAAATTGCCCGTAGGTGTGATTGTGAGCGCGGCTGTTTGCCTCAATGGGCCCTGTGATTGGCCGGTGTACCCCGCCTCCTGCCCGTTGACAGCTGGGATAGGCTCCAGCACTGCCGCGACCCTTGTGAGGATAAGCGGCTAAGAAAATGGATGGATGGACATATATTTTGTCATAGAGGCTGTTTACGTTCACACGAGAGCAGCCCCAACAAACAGAAAACTAATTCCTTGTGAGTTTTGACATACTTGGGCGATAAATATGATTTCGATTCATCCGTAGGAATTCAACTCGATTGTACAAGCAAAAATCCGTACTCTTACCTGAAAGTTATTAGTCACAAAGCAGTAGACCACCGGATCCATGCAGCTATTCAGACTGCTGAGCGTGACGGTCAAATGGTAGACGACGGCGTGGTGAGGCATATCCGGGTAGAAATACACCACCACCTACACGCCGGATACATAACGCGATATCTGCGTTTGACGACTGAAAGTGGGGATTGCGCGCCGGCTCCTCTCACCACACCTGTCGGACGTGGAATGGCGTGAAGCAGACAGTGAAGATGATCAGCACTGTGGTCAGCAGCTGGACGGCCCGCCTCCGTCTCTTCCTGCGGAGACAAACGAGTACGCAATCTCACGTTAACATCCCGAAGTTTTCCTCTCCTTTTGTTGCATGGTATCTTCATCAAAACCTTCATCTCACAGGGATAGGCACGATGTATCGATTATCAATTGATTGGCATTAACATTTTTGTTACATAATTCTAGAGAGTGCCTGTCGGGTATCATTATATTGAATAGAAATTTAATTTAATTGTACACGCTGTCATTTCTCAGATTTCATGATATTGTCAGCAAAATAGCAACACTATCCTCAAGCACAAAAACAATTTAAAAAAAATGTTGTTGTTTTTTTTTGCAAATCCAAACTGCATTTCAAAATTAAATGGAGCAAAATAGGTAAACAGACAAATTCTCCTATAATTTTTTTTTTAGCACACCTACACTGATCTTAAACAGAAATCAACGTTTAGGAAAATCACAATAAACTGCGAATCCCATCCGCTGGTTGCACACCTGCTCTGCTGCATGAGGCGATGATCGGCGAGCGCCCAAACGATCCTCAGCGTGAACGCAACGATGACGATGAGAGGGAGGAAGAACTCGGTCAAGGTGAGGAAGAGGAGGCAACAGCCGGCGTGTTGGAAGGCGGTGGACAGGAAGGAGTACGTGACCACGATGGCGAACAGCCACACAGAGACGCACACGCATTTGGCCACGCTGGCGTTGCGACACCGACGCGATGCCTCGACCTACGAAGACATGAAAATGACAGCTTTCCTTGTGCAACGACACAGTAGTGCCACATATCATCTGTGATAAATTAAATTAAATTAGGCGGCACGCTGGATCAGCTGGGAAAGCCTTGGTCTCACAGTTCTGAGGTCCCAGGCTCAATCCTGAACCCGCTTGTGTGGAGTTTGTGTGTTCTCCCCGTGCCTGTGTGGGTTTTCTCCGGGCACTCCGGTTTCCTCCCGCATCCCAAAAAACATGCAACATTAATTGGACACTCTAAATTGCCCCTAAGTGTGATCGTGAGTGCGGCTATTTGTCTCCGTGTGCCCTGCGATTAGCTGGCGACCAGTTCAGGGTGTAACCCCGCCTCCTGCCCGTTGACAGCTGGGATAGGCTCCAGCACTCCCCGCAACCCTCGTGAGGATAAGCGGCAAAGAAAATGGATGGATAAATTAAATTAAATTAAAAGGGTTAGGGAAGCCCTCCTTGTCTGAGTCTCAAAATTGCATTATTACCCCATTTTTAATGACTGTAAATTAATTGCACCTTTTTTCCTTTCTTTGTTTACTCTTTTTCTTTCTTTATTTATATAAAAATATGAAAAAAATAATCAAAATAAAAATTAAAATTAAAATTCATTCACGATGAATGTTATGTCTTAATATTTGGAATTACGAATTCATAAACTACATTTGTGTCCTGTTACAAAGGGAACGTTTGATCATTGTGACAGCTTGCAGCAAATATGATATGATGTACATGGGAAGTCATATAAGGAAATAAATTTTGGGGGCAAAAAAAACATTGGCTTTCTAAAAAAGCAACATCCATCCAGCCATCTATCTTCTTAGTCACTTATCCTCACAAGGGTCGCGGCCTAGCCCAGCTGTCAACAGGCAGGAGGCGGGGTACACCCTAAACTGGTTGCTAGCCAATCGCAGGGCACATAGAGACTCACAATCACACCTATGGGCAATTTAGAGTGTCCAATTAAAGTTGCATGTTTTTGGGATGTGGGAGAAAACCGCAGTGCCTGTAAAAAACCCACGCAAACATGGGGAGAACATGCAAACTCCACACAGGTGGGTCCGGGATTGAACCCAGGACCTCAGAACTGTGAGGCCAACGCTTTACCAGCCGAGCCACCATAAAAAGGCACCATTTTCTGAGAACTTGAATTTTCTGTCAAGACTCGCCTGCACGATGGCGAGGTAGCGGTCCACACAAATGCAGGTGAGGAAGAGGATGCTGCAGTACATGTTGACAAAGTAGCTGAAGATGTGCAAGTAGGAGCAGGTGAGGCAGGCTCCGCCGCTGTGATAAAGCAGGATGCGCGTCGGCAGAGAGAGGTTGACCAGCAGGTCGGTCACGGCCAGGTTGATGGTGTAGATCACCGACGTGCTCTTTTGCTTGGTGCGGAAACAGAACACATACAGAGCCAACGTGTTGAGCACCAGCCCCACCTGAAATACAAGCGGAGATACTCAACGTGACGCTCAGTGCTTACGATCCACATCGGGATGCTCTGCCTACCAGGAAAATGATGACGTTAATGACCATGAGCGCAATCCATAGTCCGTAGAAATCATTGTAAAGTCCTTCGTCCAGATGAGCCAGTTTTTGAAGATATGCTTCCGCGCCGCTCGTGTTGCTGACTCTTGACACATCCGCGTGGCTGACAAGTGAAGCGTTGCCAAAAGTCCAGGATGCTGTGCTGTTTGGGCTCATGCTGATCATGGCGGACACTGATGACGACGACGACGGGAGGAAGAACAAATCATGCACATGAGTTAAAAGAATACTTTCACACAAAACCCTACAAATTTAGCCATCCATCCATTTTCTTAGCCGCTTATCCTCACAAAGGGCCGCGGGGAGTGCTGGAGCCCATCCCAGCTGTCAACGGGCAGGAGGCGGGGGACACCCTGAACTGGTTGCCAGCCAATCGCAGGGCAAATTGAGAGTCACAATCTCACCTATGGGCAATTTAGAGTGCCCAACTAATGTTGCCTGTTTTTTGGGATGTGGGAGGAAACCGGAGTGCCCCGAGGAAACACACACAGGCCCGGGGAGAACATGCAAACTCCACACAGGAGGGTCCGGGATCGAACCCGGGACCTCAGAACTGTGAGTCCAACGCTTTACCAGCTGCTCCACCATGCTGCTTACAAATTTATAATCCAACTCAATACAAGAGCTACATAATTATGTAATAAGGCACAAAAGGTACAATTTGTATCGCTGGAGTCAGTGACGATAAAGTGGTGTGACTGACTCTATTTAACGCAATTAGCAGTATGGAAACTGCTTGGAAGATTGATCATAATTTCATTAAAGAATATGAAAGCATGTGTCATACAGTGATATGTCACGTGTCTGTTCAAACATAAACTTTGAAACATGAAAATATCCCGATGTCGGGCACGTTCTCAGTCCTCTGTATTGCTGTTGGCATGGCTACAATCACAAAATAAATTGAAGCTCATCTTCAGTTTGTTTGTGCTTTCTATTTATAATGTTATTTATTGCTACTGCGCAAAAAGGGATGTAAACACAGTATATTCGTTTGTAGTTGATGAGAAAAGAGGAACATTTCGACATGACATCATCCTCACTATGGTAACAATCGCAAGGAGCAAACGATTGTGAATGATGGGCTCGAGATTTTAGACATTTGGGAAATTGATTTTTTGTAAATAGGACATATGACGTGAAAGGCCCGTTAAAAAGAAATCCCCTAATTTCTGGACTATAAGCCGCACCTTATTATAAGCCTCACCCAGTACATTTTTAAAGGAAAAAACATTTTGTACATACATAAGCCACACCTGTCTATAAAGGTCTGTTCATGCTAATTATATTCATGCACAAAGCGCGAAGTTACTTTAAACTTGCATCTTCCTCGACACATATATTCCACCAGTCTCATTCTTACCTTTTCTACGCGAGCACCCCTGGCAGCCGTTAGAAAAAAAAAAAAAATCCATAAATTAGCCGCATCGTTGTATTAGCCGCAGGGTTGAAAGCGTGCGACAAAAATTGCAACTTATAGTCCGGAAATTGCGGTAGTTCCCGCAGTAGGATGGCCACTGGTTGCTGGCGTCAAATATTCTTAATGCTATCAGCGAAAAAAAGGAAACTACATTACAATATTTGCATATAAAATAGCAGCAGATTTTTTTTTTTTTTTGCCAAATATGATCTTTAAATAATCCTAAATCCTTAACAACCAATTTAGCGATCTTTGCAGGCCACTTTCTTTAGGTACACTGTCAAAATTTAGTTGAACAGTACACATAACATATGTATAATTATGTAATTATCAGAAGTACCACCACAACATTTATTCTATTCTATAATTTTTTTGTTGTTGTTTTTTTGGGTGGTGTGTGGGCATATCTCGTCTTACAGTCGTGGTTGTTGCAGTTAGTTCAAATCAATAACTCAGGTTAATGGTTTATAATAACCCTGCATATTTTTTTACAGATATATGCTTTTGGTATATGCATTTAAAACAACGATACACATATTTCTCCCCAAAAATACAGTAGATATGGATCATAAAGCACTTCCGCAAAAGGCAACACAAGCACGTCGAGTGTGGTTTCATTTTGGCACTTTCATTCACGCAAGCTAACGCGCCTGTTGATGAACTCAATGCAGACGTGATGAAAACCACGTAAGGGAGGTGCGAATAGTATGACATTTTTGAGAAAAATTTTTCAAAACGGGATTTATTTATTGTCACATTTGTACGTTTTTATTGCAACCGGGCTATACTTCTTCATTGTCGAGACCAACAGGAGAAATTGCTGAACAATAACAATGAAAAATCATACATCACAGTGACCTTTGCAGAGTCCTGAGCCACAAACTCCCGAGCACACATTTCAGCTTCAAAATATTTCTAAAATGTTTCCACAGGAGAAGAAGAAAAAAAAAAAGTGGTCCAATTTGGAGTTTTTGGAATTGAGCCTGAGTGAATGTAAAACAAATTTTGGGAGATTTCAGCTCAATGAGCATGTCAACTCCTGCAATTTTGTCTTTTTTTTTGTTTGGATATTTTTGTGATGCCAGCAGAGAATGAAAAAAAAAAAAATGAATTGAGTGACCATAGAACAGGAGGTATTAATGTCTGCTACGTAACAAAATGGGAAATGCTGTGCAATTGAGTTTGGTAAGAAGACAATCACCAAATATTAAATCAATTCATCCATTTTCTTTGCCGCTTATCCTCACGGGGGTCGCAGAGACTATCCCAGCTGTCGACAGGCAGGAGGCGGGGTACACCCTGAACTGGTTGTCAGCCAATTGTAGGGCACACTGAGACAAACAGCCACACGCGCAATCTCACCTAGGGGCAATTTAGAGTGTCCAATTAGTGTTGCAGGTTTTTGGGATGTGGGAGGAAACCGGAGTGCCCGGAGAAAACCAACTCAGGCACGGGGAGAACATGCAAACTCCACACAGGCGGCTCCGGGATTGAACCCGGGACCTCAGAACTGTGAGGCCAACGCTTTCCAGTTTAACCACTGTGCCGTCATCAAGTATTTTGAAAGAAAATGTTAAAATATATACAATACACCGATGATTCTCAAAGTGTGGTATGAGTATCACTAGACACGCAGGATCTTTTCTACTGGTACACAAAAGAACGACTGAATTAAATACAAATCGACCACATTTACAAAATGCAATACAATTAAATTTAGTTACGCATTCAGCCTATTCAGAGTTTGTTTGTTATTATTATTTTTTCAACCAGTAGCCTGGAGTCATTTTTTTGGATTTCATACTAGCAGCGGTTCAGTTGTATTGAACTGAAGTACAGAACATTTGCAAACATTTAAGGATAACTTTTCATTTAACTTTTATGTGTAATAGATTCCAATCAAATCATTATTTGAGTACACGGTCTTAATTTGCTATATTTAAGCGCCGTGCTAATGTTCAAACGGTGCATAACATTATAGAGGCTTACAATAAACTTTTTAGGAATAAAACCTGTGGATTGTTTTCGATCAACACCTAGTGCTACTACATTACAGTATTTTAATGGGGCTCATTATGGTGGTAATTGGAGGGTTGAGTTGTTTTTTCTTTTGTTATTGTTTTTTTTTTTTTTTTTTTTTGAGGTGGTACAGTACTCAAGAACCACTGGTACACATATAGGTACTCCAAACAATATGCCAACAGTTTATTATAAAAGCAACACTAGGTGGTGGCATCGCTCTCCACAAATTCCTCTTGACTAATTTTGTACAGTGGTTGATTTATTTTTACAGTAATACATGACGGCTGATCATGTCAATACTAACCGTTTGTGGCTGGACAAAACGAATTCATTTTACATAATATGATATCAACTAGGGCGGCACCGTGGAGCAGTTGTAAAGTGTTGGCCTCACAGTTCTGAGGTCCCGGGTTCAATCCCAGCCTCACCTTTGTGGAGTTTCCATGTTCTCCCCGTGCATGCATGGGGTTTCTCCGGGCACACCGGATTACTCCCACATCTCAAAAACATGCAACAATAATTGGACACTCTAAATTGCCCCGAGGTGTGATTCTGAGTCCGGCTGTTTGTCTGGATGTACCCTGCAATCGGCTGGCGACCAGTTCAGGGTGTACCCCGCCTCCTGCCTGTTGACAGCTGGGATAGGCTCCAGCACTCCCCGTGACCCTTGTGGGGATAAGTGGCGAAGGAAATGGATGGATGGATGGATATGCTAAATAAATTGTATCAATTAAAAAAAAAAAAAAAACTGGGAAAGCTTTTTCTATTAAGATTTAATAAACATTAACATAGGTGTGATTGTGTGTGGAGTTGTTTGTCTCCATGTGCCCTGCGATTGGGTGCCAACCAGTTCAGATTGACAGATTGGCTGGCGACCAGTTCAGGGTGTACCTCGCCTCCAGCCCTGTTGACAGCTGGGATAGGCTCCAGCACTCCCTCTGACCCTTGTGAGGATAAGCGGCAAAGGAAAATGGATGGATGGATAATATGATATCATCTAGGCAGCACGGTGGAGCATCTGGTAAAGTGTTGGCCTCACAGTTTTGAGAACTCGGGTTCAATCCCAGACCTGCCGGTGTGGAGTTTGCATGTTCTTCCAATGTCTGCATGGGTTTTCTCCGGGCACACCAGATTCCTCCCACATCGCAAAAACATGCAACAATAATTGGACACTCTAAATTGCCCCTAGGTGTGATTGTGAGTGATAGTGTTGTCTGTCCCCATGTGCCCTTCGATTGGCTGGCAAACAGTTCAGGGTGTAGCCCGCCTCCTGCCCTTTGACTACTAGGATAGGTTCCAGCACTGCCACGACCCTTGTGAGGATAAGCAGCTAAAGAAAATGGATGGAAGACGTCAACTTGTCTCACAGAACAGACTGCACTTTGAAGTTTGAAGGGTTCATTGCAATTGATATATAGAGCTCGTTTTTTCCTGTAATAAATCATGAAAGAAACTTTTCCAGTTTAACCATTAGACACACACACATGCACACACACTCGATCTCTCTGAGTTTACATATTTAGGAAAAGCTTGATGGACTCTCCATTTATTTACTGCGCATAGTGTATATCAAAGCAATATATCAAGTCATGCAGTCAGCATGTTGCTGTATACAATACTTGAAAAAAAAAAAAAAGAACGGCGGTGACGCAATGGCCCAGCGGCGCATCGCAAATAAATTCCAGCAGCGTGGGAGTCTCCATAAGATAGAATGCGTGTGTATGTGTGTGAGAGAGAGAGAGAGGAGAGAGAGAGAGAGATAGAGAGAGAGAGAGAACGAGAGAGGACTCAGCAAAGGAGAAATGAAACAAAGATCTCACACTGTCCGGCATCAAATGATTGCATTTTAGAGAGCCCCCTGAAGGCAAACAACGCATTTTGTTGTAAGCATCTTTAACTGTGCTGGTTGCAAGAAAAGTCCATGCAAGTCCACGGGTAGATGGGAAAACAACCCGACAGAGTTGCCTAAAGAGTACATATATTATAGATAAACTCAAATAAATACACTGTACGTACTTGTGATTACTAGTAAAAAATATTATACAAGATTTGCCCTCAATGAGACAACAACAGCGTATCTGAAACCTAAATCTCAGCCTACCTTGAGAGGAAGCGCAATTATCCTGGAATAAGACCCACACAATCCCTGAGGTGGGTTCAAATCCTTGATTTATTGGTTGATTGATTTCCAAGCAGGGCTTCACATCTTCATCCCCGCGCACACCTGATGCCTTGCCCTACACAAGTGCAGACAATAAAAAAAGTCGTCATCCTCGTCTTGACGAGTCCCTGAAGTTTCTTTCCTCCCCTCCCGCTGCTGCTCCATGCACCCCCACCCCCACCCCACATTTAAATCACCCAAAACGTTTTGTGTGTCATCCTCCCTTCAGTGTGCCTTTTCTGCGCCGATTCTTAACATCCCATCTCCCCCTTCAACGTCCCAAATTTCTCCCTCCCTCCCTCCCTCCCTCCCTCCCTCTCGGGCGCTCTAAAATATGCCCGCTGTTTGGTCCTCAGACAGGAAGTCTGAGTATCTGTTTACATTGTGATCGGACAAGCACGCCCTTGTGAACTGTGAGCTAACATAACAACACGCTAATAAAAAAAATGGGCAAATGGGGACCGCGCGGTGGATTCACCGATTAGCACAGCCGCTTCAAATTTCTGAGGTCGGGGGTTTGAATCCGGGATCTGGCCTTTGTTTGTCTTTCCCGTGTTGGCGAGGAAACTTCTGGTCACTCCAAGTTTGCATCATGGTTGGGAAACAAAATTTGCAGTATGTAATAACCATCCACCCATCTATATTCTTTGTCGCTTATCCTCACGGGGGTCGCGGGGAGTGCTGGAGCCTATCCCAGCTGTCGACAGGCAGGAGGCGGGGTACACCCTGAACTGGTCGCGAGCCAATCGTAGAGCAGAGACAAACAGCCGCACTCACAATCATACCAAGGGGCAATTTAGAGTACAGTGTGTAATATCCATCCATTTTCTTTGCCGCTTATCCTCACGGGGGTTGCGGGTGGTGTAGACTATCCCAGCTGTCGACAGGCAGGAGGCGGTTGTCAGCCAATTGTAGGGCACACTGAGACACACGCGCAATCTCACCTAGGGGCAATTTAGAGTGTCCAATTAGTGTTGCAGGTTTTTGGGACGTGGGAGGAAACCGAAGTGCCCGGAGAACACGCAAACTCCACACAGGCGGGGCCGGGATCGAACCCGGGTCCTCAGAACTGTGAGGGCAACGCTTTACCAGCTGTTCTACCGTGCTGCCTCAGTGTGTAATAAATAAATAAAAATACAAATAGCCATAACGGCAGTTATCATTCATTCATATAATGGAAAGGGTCCAACTTTTACAATGAAATATTCCTAAACCTCCCATGCATGGAACATACCTAAATATTTTCACGCGCAACAATTTAGCAAATATAAAAGTAAACAACATTGTAGTTTCTATTGGGATCCAGTACAAGAGATCAATTCCTAGAAACTCAACAACAAAAACATATTTGCTAAAAAAAAAAAAAAAAAAAGTAATCATCAATTAGTAGATCAATAAATCATTGCGAGTCGTACTGATTGCGTGGGACTGAAATGCATTTTGAAACAACAGAAAGCAAAAAGGAGGTCAATATTTGTTCAGAAACAAGAAGCTGTTGATTAATTTTCAGTCTGGAATGCAACATGAAAAACAACCTGAAATCGGATATGGGAAGTTGATGAAGTGCAAATAAACACGGACGCCGGCCATGGAAAAACTCCTCTGGGCCGCATTATTGTACTCCACACAAAACCAGCACCTGATTACATATTGATTAATAAAGCTTTATTTCTTTCACAATGTTCATATGAACACAAAACACACACACAAATCCAAGTCGAATAATAGTCATGTATGAATTTGCCAGGTTAAAATATATTGCATCGATTTGCAAATATTACACGTAGCGTGTCAAAAGTCTTTTTTCATTCTTCGCCGCCAGGCCTCGATCCGCCGCGCCCCCTCTGACAGACCGAGACAGGTTTGTGTCTGCCGGTTTCCTGTCGAGAGGATCATCATCACTCACAGCTTGGCGGCGTTCCTCGGAAACATCCGGAATAACGGATGTCTGGAGAGGGGCCGTGGATCAACCTGTTACCGAGCGCCGACACAAAGAGAAGACGCAGGACACGGCTGACACGAAAGGGCGACGTGTCCAGAACAAGTTCGGCGGAGCAAGTGGGTATCTGTATACATCCATCCGTTTTCTTAGCTGCTTATCCTCACGAGGGTCGCGGGAGTGGTGGCGAATGAGCCATCCAGTCCATTTTTTTTTTTATTGGTCAGTAGGTCCACCAGGTTGCTCATGTTATCTATCTGCCTTGGTGGCACAGTAAAATGTCATCCATCCACCCATTTTCTTAGCCGCTTATCCTCAGAAGGGTCACGGGGAGTCCTGGAGCCTATCCCAATGGGCAAGAGGTGGGGTACACCCTCCAATCATGGTCGCCAGCCAATCGCAGATCCTCAGAACTGTGAGGCCAATGCTTTCGAGCTGCTTCATCGTGTCGACATGTAATTTTATTCATCCATCGATTTTCTTAGCTGCTTATCCTCACGAGGGTCACCGGGAGAGCTGGAGCCTATCCCAGCCGTCAACGGGCAGGAGGCGGGGTACACCTGAACTGGTCGCCAGCCAATCGCAGGGCCCATAAAGACAAACAACCAATCACACTCACAATCATACCAAGGGGCAATTTAGAGCACGGGGGGCAGAACTCGTTTTTGTCGCGGTCCACATTGTCGTTACAGTTTCCCCTCAGAGGGCCGTTATGAATGTGAAACCATGAAAATCTTTCACCTCGTCATATTTGCAGATGAAATTTATGACCTGGTTTTGTAATCATAAACCAAGGGTAAGGAGTTTTTCAGCTATTGCTGTTGTTTGGGATTGAGACTGAATATTGCTTGCAATATCTCAATGTTATCATTTATGATGTGACGATATGAAACTTTTTTTTTTTTAAATCATGGAAGTTGATTTTCATAAATTTCCTTCGCAGGCCACATAACATCGTACGGCGGGCCAGATTTGGCCCCCGGGCCTTGAGTTTGACACCTGCGATTTAGAGTGTCCAATTACTTTGGCACGTTTTTGGGATGTGGGAGGAAACCGGAGTGCCCGGAGAAAACCCACGCAGGCAAGGGGAGAACATGCAAACTCGATAGAGGCGGGTCCGGGATTGAACCCGGGACCTCAGAAGAAGTCTGCAAATCTTTCTACGGAGAAAAGACAGAAGGATCAGCGTACGGCGGCATTTTGCGTGGCGGGTGTGAGGGTCAACACTCACCTTCCAGCGCGCGAGTCAAGCAAGGAGAAGTGAAAGACGCGACACGTCGGGAATTAGCCGGTGACGGACGACAGATGGCAAAGCTTCTCCGCCTTTTCCGTCGCTCCCTCTTCTCGTGATGCATGACGTGTTATATTTGCCAAGGATGACAGGTCAACGTTCTTTTTTTATTGGTTCGGTGGACCCATCAGATGTTCGGAGAAGGATGGCATCCACTGACAACTGCCCGCAGTGCTCTATGAGTGGAAAATGTAAAAAAAAAAAAAACAATAATAATAGATGAACACAGAACAATATGAAATATATTGTATAATATAGCCTTTGATCACACGTCACAGAGTTGAAGCACTTAAGGAAGCGCAGGACTCGCTGAAGGCGAGCAGACTTAATGCGTCACACTTTTTAACTTTGCTGTCAAACAAGTGTAAAAATAACTTCTGCATATTCGAGTATTACAGTAGAATCAACTCAAAATTTGACAACGGGACCCTGTGGCAAACGCGTAGGCGGAAAATTACAAAAAGTACGTACGGCATGCTAGTGGCTATGTCGTGTGCATTTTAGTCTTTTATGACATCATTTTGGCGGGACGGTGAGTCAGCTGGAAAGCGTTGGCCTCACAGTTCTGAGGTCCCGGGTTCAATCCCGGACCCCGCCTGTGTGGAGTTTGCATGTTCTCCCCGTGCCTGCCTGGGTTGCAACTTGGTCTGCAAACGCGGTGGACCCACTGATTTAAACAAAAAAAGACTGGATGGCGCATTGGCCACCAAAACTGAAGATTCCATCCGCCACCTCGATACTCCCAAAACCACCATGTCGACTTGTTATCGCCAGTTTTGTGGCTGTGAGAAAACATTTCAAAGGTAAGTTACTTACTTTAACACTGTTAAAGTTTGTTTGTAAAGTCTTTTTTTTAAATTTTTGATGAGCTTAATTCACTTGAACAAACTTTTGTTACCGTTGTTGTTGTTCACGGTTTACCCTCTGGTTCACCTTTATAGGCCAACGGTTTTTCGCGAAAAAGCGATGTAGATATATTCCCAAACTTCATCAGCGGATAAGCAAGAAAACACATTTTCTGTGAAATTTATGATGAATTTCATAAAACAGAACTTTTTAAATGTGAGGAAACAAGTTGAAATTTTATGTCTGAAATATGACTTCGTAGAGACAACAATGTTTAGCATGTATTTTCCCATTGCGACTCCTTATTTCCAAATGTATAACGAACTGATTGACTTAAAATTTCATGTTTTAATGACAAAAAATGCAGAGTTTTTTTTTGCTATGTTATGATGATAGTGCTTCACAGGGTATTTTGGGAAAACTTAACATATCACGGAAATCAGGCCCTAGGTAATATGCAAGCTTTCTTGGTAGTCACGGTGTTTTAGGTCTTTCCTTTGCACTTATCCTTTTTTGTTTTACCAAGTCGAATTAAAAATCCTTGTTGTTACCAGAACTGAAAAAATGTCAACCTCACACGACCAGTTTAAATTCTACATGCCAAATATTGAGAAAAACCCCGCCATAACCAACCTGTAAACATGTCCTCCACACGTTTTGGGGGTACCAAGATGGCGACCAACTGGCTTCAACCAATCAACACACTCGATGTGTATGCGCTATCCATTTTTTTTTTTTTTTTAGATCAGTGATTTTCACTTTTCTACTACAAGTACTACAAGTGGCATGCAAAACAATCACGGGACGTACAATTTAGCTGTATTTAACTTGAGTACTTTAAACTAAACTTGAAGTGTTTATTATAAAACATATTTCAACTTTTCTGTACAGTAGATTTTATATTTCAAGTGTTTTTTTTGGTTCAAATTGTATAATGAAAGTGACTTACAATAACAGATACATTTTAAGAATAAAATGTCAAATTTCTGATGAATCCATAGGCCTACTATAAAACTATTTGCATTTAATTCATGTAATAATTGCTGGAAATTTAGTGAAGTACTACTGAAGGGGAAAATTGTCTTGTATGTTATCAAAAAAAGAGCCCTCAACCAAGAATATACATCATAAAACAAAAATGTCAGAGACAAATATATTTTAAATGTTTATTAAATCTTTTTTTTTTTGAATGGATTCTATTTATTTAGCATATCCATCGATCTATCAATTTTTTTTAACTGCTTATCATCACAAGGGTCACGGGGAGTGCTGGAGCCTATCCCAGCTGTCAACAGGCAGGAGGCGGGGTACACCCTGAACTGGTCGCCAGCCGATTGCAGGGTACATCCAGACAAACAGCCGGACTCAGAATCACACCTCGGGGCAATTTAGAGTGTCCAATTAATGTTGGATGTTTTTGGGATGTGGGAGGAAACCGGAGTCCCCTGAGAAAACCCACGCAGGCAGGGGGAGAACATGCAAACTCCACACAGGCATATCCGGGATTGAACCCGGGACCTCAGAACTGTGAGGCCAACGCTTTCCAGCTGCTCCACCGTGTCGCCTTACTTAGCATATGACACTATATAATTTGGAGAATTGTTTACATGAGTGGTGCTTTTAAAATGTTCAGGCATATATTTTCATGATACAATTCACCATAAAGTCTTTGAATTCAACCTTTTCCAAATAACCCAATGAAATATTACAGCGCGTTGGCTTCTTTGGAGAAAAAAAAAATACAGTAAGAGCAGTCTTGGCCTGACAATGATTTATGTAGGGTGCTGTCACCTCTCCGTTCTAATTTGCATGGATCATTGTTTAACATTTAAAAAACGAAAAAGAAAAAGGGCCTTCTATTTAATTCACTGTCAACATGAAGAAAAGCAGACCCGCAGACTTGTCATGTCAAAGCGATAAGAACACGTACGCACTTGTTCAGCGCAAAATGAGGTTGGCATCGAGTTCAGAAGTGGCCGGTTTTGGAAACCAACCAGGCGACATCACTTTCTGTACGTTAACAAACTTCGGTTTCAAGATGAATTTCCGTTGAAAGAAAATACACCACCAAACACAGCAGATAAAGGAAAATTCACATTTAATTTCCGGAACACTTAACAGCAACATGATTTTTGGATTTACAATTAAAAAAAATTGAAATACAACCTGTACCGCAATACAAGCTCACCAGCATATAAATTATTTTTCCGTTAATTTAATTTCACTCTAACGGTGAGTCCTCTGACAAAAGTACACTCATGTGTACTGAGGAACTTCACAGAGTCACCATTAACATTTAATATTACTCACTTTTAATACCAAAGATGCATCGCAGTTGAGCGGGAAAACACATTAGGCTAAAACCTACCGCGATGTTTTCTTAAAAAAATGATGACCCTCGTCAGAATGTAAAGAAAAGGGTTTAATTAAAAAAAAAAAAAAACTGCCCCTGTGGCAAAATTTAGTGTTTTAGTGCACGTTATAAACCACACTTTGAGTTGTGCAACACTGAGTTTTGATATTCAATGTACCACTTTCGATTAAATCTAATGTCACCACACTATAAAAGGATACAGTGAAGAAAATAAGTATTTGAACACCCTGCTATATTGCAAGTTCTCACACTTAGAAATCATGGAGGGGTCTGAAATTTTCATCGTAGGTGCATGTCCACTGTAAGAAAGATAATCTATAAAAAAAATAATCCAGAAATCACATTATCTGATTTTTTTTAACCGTGCCAATCAGTATTTGAACACCTGTCTATCAGCTAGAATTCTCAAAGACCTGTTAGTCTGCCTTTAAAAGTCCACCTCCACTCCATGTGTTACCCTGAATCAGATGCACCACTGTGAGGTCGTTGGCTGCATAAAGACACCTGCCCACCCCATACAATCAGTAAGACTCAAACTTGGAACATGGCCAAGACCAGAGAGCTTTCCAAAGACACCAGAGACAAAATTGTACAACTCCACACGGCTGGAAAGGGCGACGGAGAAATTGCCAAGCAGCTTGGTGGAAAAAAGCTCCACTGTTGGAGCAATCATTAGAAAATTGAAGAAGCTAAACATGACAGTCAATCTCAATCGGAGGGGAGCCCCATGCAAGATATCACCTCGTGGGGTCTCAATGATCCTTTGAATGGTGAGGAATCAGCCCAGGACGACACGACAGGACTCGGTCAATGACCTGAAAAGAGCTGGGACCACCGTTTCCAAAGTGACTGTTGGTATTACACTAAGACGTCATGGTGTGAAATCAGGCATGGCCCGGAAGGTTCCCCTCCTGAAACCAGCACATGTCAAGGCCCGTCTTAAGTTTGCCAATGACCATTTGGATGATGCACAGGAGTCATGGGAGAAAGGTTTGTGGTCAGATGAGACCAAAACTGAACATTTTCCACAAACCATGTTTGGAGGAAGACGAATGATGAGTTCCATCCCAAGAACACCATCCCTACTGTGAAGCATGGGGGTGGTAGCGTCATTCTTTGGGGGTGTTTTTCTGCACATGGGACAGGACGACTGTACAGTATTATGAAGGGGATGGCCGCAGCCATGTATTGTGAGATTTTGGGGAACTTTCCCTCAGTCAGAACATTGAAGATGGGTCGCGGTTGGGTCTTTCAACATGACAATGATCCGAAGCATACAGCCAGGAAAACCAAGGAGTGGCTCCGTAAGAAGCATATTAAGGTTCTGGTGTGGCCTAGCCAGTCTCCAGACCTAAACCCAATAGAAGATTTCTGAGCGACAGCCCAGAAACCTGCCTGATCTAGAGAGGATCTGTGTGGAGGAGTGGGCCAAAATCCCTCCTGCAGTGTGTGCAAACCTGGTGAACAGCTACAGGAAATGTTTGACCTCTGTAATTGCAAACAAAGGCTACTGTACCAAATATTAACATTGGTTTCTCAGGTGTTTTAATACTTATTTGCAGCTGTATCACACAAAGAAATCATTAAAAAGAAAATCATACACTGGATTTTTCTTTTTAGATTCTCTCTCTCTCACAGTGGACATGCACCTACGATGAAAATTTCATACCACTCCATGATTTCCAAGTTGGAGAACTTGCAATATAGCAGGGTGTTCAAATACTTATTTTGTTCACTGTACTCATGTACCACTCATGGCTTTCTTGAAGAGACGACGAAAAAAAAAAAAGTTCCCCGGCAGATAGAAAGACTAGTTGGACCCAATTTCTGTGAGGGAATTTGAACACAAACGTGTGGAAATTTCACCAGCTAAATATTTATGAACTGTGATGTTAAAAACACTTTTACAACTCAGAAGTGCAAAAAAAAAAAAAAATGAGTGGGCCACTTAAAGTTAAGGTGACCCAAGATTCTTATGGCTGCCATGTCGAATAGTTCAGCAAGTCTCCATCTGCATGTAAAACGCTGGAAGGCGAATGAAATCCAATACGCGATCACATCGGTCAGACTTGTCGGTAATGCAGGACGTAGTAGTCGTGGACGTACATCAGGACGGCAAACGGTTGACCGATTATCAGTGAAATCCACACTGCGGCGTTGCCGTAGTTACCGCGCAGGTTGTGACCAACAAACCAAGCTAATGGAAGCTAATGAAGAATAAAGAAAACAGCATTGATGTTTATTAGGAGCGGGAGAGAAGAGATTGTATTGTAACCCCAACTAGAGACCAAACATGCTGCTATGCTCAAAAGTGGCCAATGACCCATATTTGGTTATTTAAAACTTCAGTTTAAATGGATGCTACGAGTATCTCGACAAGGCAGTAGAAGGATGTGATTTCTCTCACACAGCCAATGAGGATTGTTAGTGATAAATGACTATTACGAAACATAAAAAAAAAAAATGTATACAACCCTGATACTAGGGGTGTCAAACTATTTTTTTGTCGCGGGCCACACAGGCCGTTATGACTGTGAAACCAAAAAAAAGCTTTAATCACCTCATCATCTTTACACAATGAACACTTTTTGGAATCAGAAATCAAGGATAACGTATTTTTCAACTATTGTTGATGTCTGGTAACACAAAAATGATTACAATATCTCAATGCTATCATTTATGATATATTTCAATTTTTTTGGTGCAGCTTTTAACAACAATCATGGAAGTTGACACACATGATTTGCCTTCACGGGCCACGTAAATCACGTGGCGGACCGGATGTGGCCCCGGGCCTTGAGTTTGACACCTGTGCCTTATATTTTTTTTCCATTTGTGATTACAAGTACAACTTAAACGAAAGTGAAAATACTAAAAGACAAAATGTATGGCAAAATAAGGATTTTAAAAACACACATTTACAACATTTGGGTTCAGAATTATCTTACCTGAGCCATCATGCCCATAAAGGCCCACAGCCGGAACATCCTAAGAGGGACACTCACGAGATACTAATACACAGATTGGGGGTGGGAGGGGAGGGGGTGGGGGAGGCGACGACAACAGATGGCAGTGAATACTTGAAACTTTACATCTGCTTCCAAATGTTTGCATGAACAGAGGGTCAGTTCATGGGCTCAGCTGTACCTCGTGAAAGAACGCCGACAAGAAGAAGACTGCTGACTGGCTGACTATCTTACTAAAACCTCTCCTCAGCAGCGGCTTGTAAAAGTGCCTGCAAGAAGAAAACGACGTGATGTGGCTTGAAACGCAGCAGTGGCAAATCAAACCCTACCGGCCATGGAATAGTATTTCAATATTACTACCGTAATTTGCGGCCTACAAGCAGTGACTTTTTTTCCCCCCATATGCTTTAAACCCTGCGGTTTATGTGGTGATGCGGCTAATTTGTGCAGTTTTTCTAACGGCCGCAAGGGGGCACTCGAGTGGAAAAGTTAAGAATGAGACCGGTGGAATATATGTGCTGAGGAAGTGACTTTTACCGGCCCTGTTAGCGCTGCGCTACCGTTAAGTGTGTTGCTGCTGTGTAACTGGCGTGTTTCAGTGATATTTACCACTAAGTTTTATTTTATTCGGCCCTGTTAGCGTTAGCGCTAGTGTTAGTACTAGCTTTAGCGCGGCGCCCTAGTGTAAAACTCTTTCTGAGTACCGTCTTTGTAAATATCTCGTGTTTCAATGTGGGCACTTGGGGCTTTTACACAGCTGCGGCGTATGTATGTACCAAATGGTATTTCCTTCACAAATGTACTTGGTGCGCTCTGTAGGCGGGAATTACGGTAGCTAAGCAGTAGCATGTTCAATATGCAGTTGTGCCTTGAAATACAAACTGAAACTCATGGAAACGCCAGTAAGCCACTCACTGAAAAAAGTTTTTATTCAGAAATAGCACTACAGTAAACTAATTTATTGTGGCAGTTACATTTCAGAAAACCCCCACAATAAACGAGTGGAGTTGATGAGCACAACACTGACCTATATATATATATACACACACACACACACACACACACACACACACACACACACACCACACACACACACACACACACACACACATCTATATATATATATATAAAAATAAATCAGTGATGCATTGAATTTACAGTAAATGAACTGCAGTATAGTGAGGGATTACTAAACGTTAATTTGGCGGATCACTTTAGGCATTTGTTCAAGCAACTGCATGGGGTAAGACAGATATCCAGTAGTCCGTTTAAAATAAGGACCTGGACAGTATTGTTCTTGTTGTTTTTATATACCTTGATAAAAAAAAAAAAATAATAATAATAATCAAAATAATGATTAAGCATTTTCATTGACTGAAATGAAACATTCATTAATAACTGTAAAACAAGAGTTTACTTTGGATAATGATGGAGCGTTTCCTCTTAGGGTCGCGTTTGTATATCTTGTTTCACGTGTTGTACTTGTGACTAGCACTCTATTAAGTCATTTCCAGAACACGTCATAATGTCATGTACAGTCTGCCTGCATCAAACCAAATGCTCCCCTGAGTTTACTTCGACAAATTCTGCTGCTTTCTCTCCAAATTGAAGTGTGGGAATAACTCACCGGAGACACCACTTGTGAACGGGGATGTTCCAGTTCTGCCAGAAATATGTCACCGACTCAGAGTTCCTGAAAGATGAGTCAGCAACAACAACAAAAAAAGGATACTAAGGGTTTACAGAGCCTAAATAATGGAGCAGTGGGTATGACACTTCCATTAATACTGACGGGGAACTCTTTCTATGACACTTATAATACCCACTCACACCCCAAAGGCGTCGCAAAATGGTCAACTGTCAATCAACCCTTTCACAGCCTCGGTTTAGAGCTAAGCATTAATACCAGTCAATGAGAAGAAGTGAAAATTAAAATATCGAAAACAACATATTTACCACCAGTCTTTGTAGAACTGTCGATCCCCGAAGCGCAGAAGCTCTGCTGTGAAGTTCAAAGATGAATGGAAGAACCAGTAGAAAAACATCAACCAGAGCAGGTGGTTTGGAACCTATAGCCAAGCAAGGATCGTCTCAAGTATGAGAAGGATATATATGGCATGAAATAATATAACAATTAACAGCTTGCCATCTGCTATCTGCAAACCCCAATGCAACAGCCGCCTAAAGTTTACATTATTTTACTCACAGCCAGCCTTAAAAGTCTCTCAGTCATCCGAGACAGATCCATGTCCTACAATACAAGACAGGAAAGAGGTGACAAGGTTAAATATTTAAACCATTTTTTAAACCCGCATGCCATACTCGATACTCACCTCCAGTGGCTTCATTGAGCTTTGAATGATGGGAATCATCCACTAGAAGAGTGAAAAGTGAAAACAGAGCTAGGAGAATTTCTGACACGAACTATAGAGCTCGTGCACCTGATGTCACCATTTTCACGGCGCCATATTGCCAGTCAAAAAGAGCTGCTCGACAGTGCGGGGGACATTGAACCGGAGATGAATATTCACAATGCCCGAGACTTGTTGTGCTGTTGGTTGTTACAACAGACGAGACAAATATTCAAAGAGGTCCTTCTGTAGAATACCAGCTGAAAAGGTCGATGGATTTCGACACTTAAACGTGATGGATGGTGCCCAACCAAATACACACGACTGTGTAGTGATCACTTCATTTCATGTTGGAATTATTCTTCTCAATTTCAAATGACCAAGAAGTATATATAATGCCGAGTTGGCTCATTTGAGAACAACGCGTGGAAAAAAAGCAAAACAAAAAAAAAAAACAGGGAGTCGTCTCCAACGTACACAGAAGCGTGTTGCAGCCACATGTTAATCTTCGGTAAACCTCTCCCCCGACAGACTTTTTTTTCTTTTTAAATATGCATTGTTCTCAAATGAGTCCAATGTGTATTTAAAAAAAGAAAAGAAACCATTGGTCACACAGAGGTTAATGTAGGTTAACGTGTGGCCACAACACGCTTCCGTGTACACGGGCTGAAGGCTATCCCAGCTATTTATTTTCTTTTTTTAAATACGCATTGGACTCATTTGAGAACAATGCATATTTAAAAAATTAAAAAAAACGTCTGTCACAGAGAGGTTTACCGAAGTTTAACGTGTGGCTGCAACACGCTTCCGTGTACAGACGAGCTGACTCGCTGTCTTTTTTTTTCTTCCCAATCATAGTTAATGAATGCGAGTTTGTGTAAAAACAGGGGTCATTTATTTAAATATTGGTATTTGTAATTAAAAAATCTGAGTGGCTCGATCACTATGTGGGATTTATTCCTTATTGAGAACAGCTCCAGCAACGAAGTATTTGTATGGGTCCAGACTTTCAAACTCTTCTGTGTAAATATTGACGACTTACTCACCAGATCCATGTGTAGATCCAGTTGTTCAAGACAAGTGTAGGAGCGTTAACAGTCCAATTTCTTATCGGCGAAAACATCCACTTCGGCATTAAATACGGGTCCTCTACGCCAAGTGTCTCTCATTTTTCCACGTACCTTCGTTTATTCTCGCCTTCTAATTGTTTAACCGTATCGGACAAACTTCTGGGCGTGGTGTTTCAAAGATATATTTTCGTGTCATCTCCAACTGACTGAGCATTGAGGAAGGCTTTGCTTGACTGGCAGCATGGACAGTCACGTGACTTCGGTGACGTGGGTGCACAAGCTCTATAATGGCATTTTAAAATGCAAGTGCACCTACCTGTTGCGTTAGACCCACCAACATCTGGATGAGGAATAGCTGAGGACAAACACGGACAGGTGCAACGTTATGGTATGAGTACTAAGAAATGTTAGACAAGAATAATTTGTAGAATATTCCCAAGGACACTAAAAGATACTGAGCATAACCCGGTATTTTCCCTCAAGTAATTCATGTGCTAATGTGGATGCTAACTGATTCAACTAAAAAACGAGTCGAGTCACAGAGAATAGTTTACAAGATGAATAAAATATCTCCTCACCATCTCAAAAAGTCTCCTCATTAGGAAACCCATGCGGATCTTGGGAGAACGAGGAAAGTTGAGCTCATAACACAGAGTGGGAGCAAAGACAAAGTAGTACAGGTCTGTGGATACACACAAAGAGGAGCTCAATGTGATTTATTATTTTACAGAAAAAAGCCAATTAAAATAGTAAAAGTTAATAGACACAAACACAATAAATGGTGGATTTAAGTACCTCTTATTGTAAGGTTACCAGGGTAACAGACTTTACAGCCATCTCCATTGAAGTACTTTGATGATGGACCTATAGAGAAATTTAATAATAATAAATGTAAAATTCAGAGATCCTGGAGTAACATACGCCTGCCTATAGATGTCACTGTAAGAACACGAGGACAGGATGGAGCCATGTTTGCGTGCGGGCGTGCAACTTACACGACAGCGACCTCGCTAGTTTCTTTGCCTTAATGGCGCTCAGCTCCCGACACCACATGTTGACGTCCTTGTAGGAGTAAAGCTTTAGGAAGAGAATGGTGTAAGTACCGAGTACGAAGGCGCCGCCAACTGAAGGAGAGGAAGAGAGGACGACAGGAGGCACGTTAACTTCCATCGCATGGACGGCACAGTGAGAAATATGTTGCGATACTGAGACTGAGGATGGAGCAGATCTTTGCCACACTCGCGCACTTTATCGCGCTAATACAATCGCGCACGTGCGGTAGGCACACAAATAAAAGACGGTTGTGCCACCAGGGTGAGGTTCAGGTCAGAACACCTGGCGTCAAGTCACAGCCGATCCTATTCATTCGCCATCTGTCTCCCTGGCTAACGCACCCTCCAGGCAGCTACTGGTGATCGGAGTGCCGCACGCAATTATGAGGCACCCTTTCCATCCAATTCATAAAACTGACATTATGTCTGTCAAAGACTCAAAGATTAACACCTAGACTCGAACCTATGAAATGTTGAGGTGGATCCGTTTACCGTAGCAAAGACAGAAGTTTTTCCCTTTTTTACATTGGCCGCTGTGCAGGCAGGTGTCTGTGCATATACATTGGTGAGCTTACACTTACACACACACACACACACACACACACACACACACACACACACACACACACACACACACACACCACACACACACCCTCTTGTACTGCCCTTCCGGTGTCGACAGCAGAGCGAGGAGAACAGACAGATACGCTGACTCCTTTACTCATTCACCTCCCACTAAGAGGAGAAGACAGGACCAGAGGAGAGTGGAGAGGACAAAAAAAAAATGAAAGTGATACTTTCTGCCTTTTATGGTGTTTGGACATTAAACTAATCTCAATGCCAAGTCAACATCTCAGAGTAATACATGCAATAGAACAACCAAATTACCATGCATTTGCAAGAAACCCATTATCTGCTTCATAATATGTCTCATAAAATTATACATGGCTGCGCTAGACCGATGACTAAAGGACAGAAGCAATGCCAAGAATATGTACTTACCATACTGTATTATGTTAATGGTGTGAAACTTTTGGGGGTTAGACGACAACTGTGACCTTGATAGGGAATTTTATTTACATCTCCCAGTTGATTGCAGTGAAGGACAAAACAACTTTTAACAGCATTTGTATCCAGCCCGAGGAAGAAACTCGATGTGCACAGGTTTCTGAGAAGACTGTCGCTTGTGCACACACACATGCTGCACTTACACACACCCAAAACCGCAAACAAGTGTCTGCAGAGCCACACAGAAAGGGAAGACGAGACCTGCACATCCTGGAGACAAAGTAATGCTAAATAAGGACATGCCAGCCACGACCATACGGGAAAGGCCAAGTCCTCAAGCAGGTCATTACCAAGTAGTCTACCAACATCTAAACAAGGATGGAAAAACACAAGGCTGGTAAATGAGACAAAGCAATGGCTTTACAGTGCAACCTTTTTAACGTTGCTATGGATTTTTTTTTCCAAAGGATTTTTTTTTTTAAATAGAGCTAATCTGCGTCGACTGATCATCAAAACACACGGACAATCTTTGAAATAACATTTGAACATTCTTAATGTTCATACAAGTGTGATAAAAGTTTTACCAATTAAAGCAATAAATGGACCTTTTCGACCTGTCAATCACTCGTACAATCATAGCCAATCAGATAGCCGCATTGTCTTAACCCCTGGCTTGACACGCCCATCTCGCCATATTGTCCCACAAGCAATGCTGGTTGTCAGTAGCGTGCGCTTAGAAAAGTTCATGTTACGAAGAAAATGGTCCTCAGATGCGCTTGGGGAACGTGCAATTCTGATGAACGATATCCGGCTAGGTTACAAGGAGCCCGGTTGATTCATTTTCCAAAGCCTAAAACACAGTTGAGGAAATGTCTACGATGGATTAAGGCTCGCGGAAGAGTGCACGTACAACTCAATGTGGACAACATAAACAAATACAAGGCTGTATGTTCGGAAGTGAGGGAAAGATGTTGAGGTTCTCGCTCGGAGTGACCAGGTTGGATAGGATTAGAAGTGAGCTCATTAGAGGGACAGCCAAAGCTGGATGTTTTGGAGACAAGATTCGAGAGAGCAGACTTCGATGGTTTGGACATGTTCAGAGGCGAGAGAGTGAGTATATTGGTAGAAGGATGCTGAGGATGGAGCTCCCAGGCAAAAGAGCGAGAGGAAGACCAAAGAGAAGGTTTATGGATGTGGTGAGGGAAGACATGAGGGCAGTTGGGGTTAGAGAGGAAGATGCAGGAGAGAGGCTAAGATGGCAAAAGATGACATGCTGTGGCGACCCCTAACGGGACAAGCCGAAAGGAAAAGAAGATATTCGGAAGTGAGGGAGAAGTATCTTCTCTGAGTTTAATTGAATTATTATCAGTGGTTTATACATTGCTGGAAAACAACTTTCACTTTGTTAGTGTATCACTGACCCCAGACACCCCAGACTGGTTGCCAGCCAATCGGAGGGCACATAGAGACAGACGACAGTCACACTCACAATCACACCTAGGGGCAATTTGTAGTGTCCAATGAACGTTGCATGTTTTTGCGATGTGGGAGGAAAACGGAGTGCCCAGAGAAAACCCACACAGGCACGGGGAGAACATGCAAACTCCACACAGGCGGGTCCGGGATTGAACCCGGGACCTCAGAACTGTGAGGCCAACACTTTCTAGCTGAGCCATCGTGCCACCGGCTGGAAATCCCAAGGACCCATTTTGAAATTGTGGACCTCATGAGAGCTGTGATGACGGAGTTATGGAGGATTCCTGAAGAATTCTTCCAGGAACAGATAAAGGCAGGACAGAAAACACAAGGAAACTACAAAAGACTTCAGGGGGATTAATTGCGAGAGGGAAAACCTGTCCTTTGTGGCTTGGATTTAAATATATCTTTTTGAGACATCTGTCCTTGAACTTTTGTGATAATTCTGAGGTTATCCATAATGATGTTTCAGACACTTTTGTGTAACTTCAGGGATATACCCGGGATAACTTTCTTTCGGCTTGTCCCGTTAGTGGTCGCCACAGCGTGTCATCTCAGATGAATGCTCATATTTGTTTGGCACAGTTTTTACGCCGGATGCCCTTCCTGAGGCCCCAGTGAGAAACGAACTCATGACCCCTGGTTTACCAAACCAATGCTCTAACCAATGAGCTATGGGCCCCCCCTCGGGATATTTTTGCTTAGTTTCCAAATTTGTACTAACATTCATTCAATTAAAATGTTGTCATACAACAAATCCTAAACATGCATACTAAATTCCACGTGTTAGTTAGTGTATTTTGAAGCCTACTGTGCAAGCATGAGTAATACTGCGGGTTCCAGTGTGTGCCCATAGCTTCCATCATACAGGGTGACCCCTCGATGACCCTGTTCTGCAAACCGTGCGCTCTTTGGCAACACCTCCCTTCCACCTCTTCTCTTCCTCCGCCAGCTGGATACAATCCAGTCATGACCAACTGGCCCATTACCACTAACCGGCTCCAATTATGAGGAGACGTCTTTTACTGCACAATCAAATGGGTCGGCTGCTTCTTTGAAGGACAAAGACAGGAGTGCACTCTTAATCTTTACTGTAATTACATTATTTTCTATACTGCAAATATCTATGTTGCAGGCACTCAGAGAGAACAGAAAACAAATTAGTACTTTAGTCAGCTAGCTTGTCACCCTGCTATCTAGTAAGCAGGTAAATGGAAGCCAGGAGAAATGATACTTTAACAATATACAATAAATACATTAAAAAAAAAACATTTTACCTGAGGTCGTGGAGGGCACCATGAGGACCACTGCGGCGGGGAATGTCAGCATAACAGTCATATTAACACTATGGACAAGAAAGCCCACATGCTCACCATATGAACCCTGGACAGGAGGAGACAGAAAGACACAAAGGGTCAGAAGGGTTGCTTGGAATAAATAAGCCACCGATGTCAAACGTATGGAGCGTCCACTGACATTACAGGTACCGATATACTGTATTGAGCAATTGACATTACATGACAGAGTTCTAACACGACTACATAATATCTTTACAAAGGTAAACATCTTTAATTTCTTAGGTTTTGAACAGACTAAGCATAACTCAATGGACTAAACGCAGACTGTGAAACTAATTTTCTGTAATTGGCAACTAAAAGCAGTCACTCACATTTGAAAACTGTACAGGTGTGGTCAGTCATGCCCGAGATATAAAGGTTAAGGGTGCGGTCCACCAGTCATCCCCGGAGATATAAAGTTGCGGGTGTGTGTCCTGTTTGTAATTTTGAGTGTACCCCTTTAAGAGTGGAGGGGGGCGGTGTCAGGTAAAGTAGGAAGCAGCTTGTTGTTAGAGACCGTGTGCGTCTGTGTACATACCCTCGCGTGAAATAGTTGAGACCTCTCTGCAGACAAGTCTGACGCATTTGGCAAAAAACATACCCCAATATTATCTGGAATACGCGAGAGAGAATCCACTTCAAACCTGTTCTGTTCAATCGCCATTTTGTAAGCTTGTGGGACATGGTTAAAGGGGCGGAGCTCAAGATCGCCATCGGAAAGGTCCATTGTATGACTTGCCTCGTTATGCTACAGGTACTTTATGCCCCGATGAGTTAAATTTATGATTCTGTAGTCATTTTCATCACAGTCCTCCACTTTGGCACCACTGGTACCTTTCTGAGATGGTTTGGTTTAATAAAGGTTGGGAAACATCTTTAATTTCTTAGTTTTTGAAAAGACTATGCATGACTGAATGTACTAAATGCAGACTGTGAAACTAATTTTCTTTAAATGACAACTTGGTGGAGTACAGTAGTCAGGACTAAAAGCAGTCACTCACATTTGAAAAATGTACGGGTGTCGTCAGTCATGCCCGCAGATATAAAGGTTATTGGTATGGTCCACCAGTCATGCCAGCAGATATCAAGTTGTCGGGTGTGTGTCCTGTTTGTAATTTTGAGTGAACCCCTTTAAGAGTGGAGGGGGGCGGTGTCAGGGAAACTAGGAAGTAGAAGTAGGGTGCGCTGCAGCTCGTTGTTAGAGACTGTGTGCTTCGGTGTTAAAAAAAAAAAAAGACGTCAGGCTGTGGTTCATTGTGCTGGATCGGTTTTCATGTGGGCTGAGAGTGCGACAAGTGTGCAATTGCGCAGCTTAGAGGGAACATTGGTCAAGACTACACAAAATAAGCGACGTCTTTCAATGTCTGTATTTCTACTCCTAACAAATTTTACGCCCGTGATTTTTTGTCCTCGACTGTGCAGATTTACGAGTGCGATGGCGCACGGACGCATATGCGCCTGTCAAATCATAATGTTCAAGAAAAGAATAATTTGAAAAAAGTTCAGTTTATGTGTGGTGTTTAATTGTATATTGAAAAATGCAGGTTTTTTGTGCATTTACCTTTGACAGCTGCCTCTCTGTATAAAGAGCCACCATGATAAACACATTGGACACTGTTGAAAAGAATAAATATCAACAATTCACATTGACTTTCCTAACAAAGCACAATTGTCTAAATTGCTTGTTCACATCTCATGATGCAAATGCTACAATCCCGGAATGCTTTGATATTGTATTGAAAAGGCATTACTTTTATACTACTACAAAATGCAACATTGCTTTTAGAAGGGAATTCTTTATGGAACGTGTTTTGTGACCATAAAAATCATTTGCAGTGCGAAGATTTCCCCTTTTAAAACAAAGACTGTTATTATTTTTTTACAAGAAAATGTTCCCGCCTTGTAACAAGCACACACACTGTCTCGGTTTTCTTCTCGCTGAGCCATACATGATCACACTTAATTTAACAGCAATTTTGTCAAAAGAAATGAGCTAGGGTTAGGGTTAGGGTTAGGGTTAGGGTTAGGGTTAGGGTTAGGGTTAGGGTTAGCTAACCCTAACCCTAACCCTAACCCTAACCCTAACCCTAACCCTAACCCTAACCCTAACCCTAACCCTAACCCTATTGCTTCATTGTGTTCTATTTTTCTTCATTACGATAAAGGATTATTATCTGGTATTTAAAAGTGTAGAAGCGAGCCACTCCAGTCTTTATGACCAAAAGCTGGACTTTGGGATTGGGAGTGATGGATACTAAGAAAATGAATATGAGTCAGGATGATTAAGTGGCACAAAAGCAGCATATGTTGCTTCTTTTCTTTGCAGCACAATACTTATGCAGTAAGTCAGTATATAGGCCAAGTGGGCATCCCTCCAGAGACAAAGTCAACTGCACCACTGCAGACTTTCACATTAGCCATTACAAAAAATATATATATGTGCCGGTGTGTGTCCCAAACAAAGGCAGGTTAAGTCACTTCTCATAGTATCTGTGGTCGAGTGGATCTCATGTAATAATCCATCCATCTATTTTTTGAGCCACTTATCCTCACGAGGGTCACGGCAGCGCTGGAGCCTATCCCAGCTGTCATCGGGCAGGAGGCGGGGTACACCCTGAACTGGTTGCCAACCAATCGCAGGGCGCATAGAGACAGACGACAACAGTCACACTCACAATCACACCTAGGGGCAATTTAGTGTCCAATTAATGTTGCATGTTTTTGGGATGTGGGTGGAAACTGGAGAAAACCCACGCATGCACGGGGAGAACATGCAAACTCCACACTGGTAGGGTCGGGATTCGAACCCTGGTCCTTAGAACTGTGAGGCCAGCTCTCTACAGCTGCTCCACCGTGCAGCCTCATCTAATTAATTGCACAGCTAAATTATGCTCTGTAAATGCCAAAGGTAATAATAAAATGCAGAAAATCAGGGTTCATCTTTTTGAGGACGTTATGATATTTTAATGTTTTAATTTAGTCTGAAGAATCATGCATTATCATTATCAATGATCATTTGACAATGATTTTTGCCTTTGGGGAAACCAGTGCTGCGTGTACCTACCAATTACCAGGCACGGCGCTGGCCAGCTGTACGGGTCCTTCAAGAATAAGGAAATAACTTGAATTGGGTCCACCAGCACTCCGTATCTGTTAAATCAGAATTAAAAAAAGAAAATGCAGAATTCAAATGAAACCACTCCAACCACTTAGCATAGCAGTTTCCCTTCAAAAAAATTCTAATTCAAAAACTTAATTATGTTCCAGGGTTTCAACAGCACTTCGAGAGGCACTTTGTCAAAGCAATAATTTCATTTTACGTAGCGGGACAGTAAGGATAGCAATTTGAGTTGTTACACGTGAAAAATTTCATGAAGTTATATGACAGCCATTTCGGGATTAATAAAAACTGCCAGAAAGGAAATTATTATTATTATTATTATTTTTTACATGGACTGCACATACAGGAACTGTAATGGACTCTGCATGTCGCTCTTCCATGCTTGAGGTAAGTTATGTTGACTTCGGTCCGCATGTAAATGCAAAGTGACAACATGGGAAATGTGACAAAACTGAAAACCGAGTTAACGCTGAATGCAGCAGTACACCATCGTATTTGTTGGAAGCAGACTCTCTCCATCCACGCTATTTTGACTTCGAAAAGTCCAAGTCCCGGGGTAACACAAATTTAAGATGGTGTCCCACTTGTGTGTAACATATGGACAGAGAAAACTGTTATGCCATTTCCCCTATTCAAACATCCATCCATCCACTGATTCATTTTCTTTTTGCCACTTATCCTCACGAGGGTCGCGGGGAGTCCTGGAGCCTATCCCAGCTGTCAACGGGCAGGAGGCGGGTACACCCTGAACTGGTCACCAGCCACAATCACACCTAGGGGCGATTTAGAGTGTCTACCTAATGTTGCATGTTTCAGAGATGCGGGAGGAAATTGGAGCGGCCAGAGAAAACGCACACAGGCACGGGGAGAACATGCAAACTCCACACAGGTGGGGCCAGGATCAAACCCATGGGTCCTCAGAACTGTGAGCCCAACACTTTACCAGCTGATCCACCATGCCGCCCCCTTTTCAAACAGAATATTATAATTCATGTTCCACTGATCCAATCAAATACATCTAAAGGAATAAAAAGATTACACTTTAGTACACAAAAAAAAAAAAAAACCCAACCCTACTTACCTTAACAGGTTTTCTAGGAAAAGTCGGGCATTGCTAAGTACCTGGGGGGAAAAAAAGTAGTTACAGGTTACTTACGTGTTTCTTTTGCAAATTGACACTTCTCACTTGCTATTAGTCACTTTTTTAATTAGTGGGATACATTCTTTAATTTCTTCAACGTTCTTCCTCTCCTCGAGTAAGATTTTTTTTTCTCCCACTTTTCACTTCATACATTTCTCTTGTCAGTCTTTTTAAATCTCTTTGGCTTGCTCACTCTATTTGTGAATGGATGGTGATATCTCATTACCCCACACAAAGGCTCCAAGCCTGGGGATGGGACAGAAGTTCAGTAGGAATGAAGGGGAAAAGCGCTCGCGATGAACACAACGATCTATGTTCAAAGGCTGGATTAGCGGCAGGCAGGCTTTGCTACAGCCTCATCCCTGCTCCTATTCTCTCACATTCAGGCGCTTCTTTGAGCAGAGAAGAAGAAATTCTGTAAAATGTGTTAACATACTCGCCTTTGCATTCAATCAATGTGGCGTACCTGGAAATAATCGGGGTTGTGCGAGTGCATAACGTGCATTTTATCTTAACTGAGGTACATCTGACCACACTGTCAAACTTACTCACAGCGCATTAAGGGGACTATCGATTGAAAACAAAAAACCTTGCCAAGATGGATATTTATAGTGTTTAAGCTGGCAAAAGACCAACTCTGACAAAGAGAAAGATGTGAATGCTCTCGAAGGCAAGCGGTTGTTTATAAAACTATTGTTGCCCTCTTTATTTTTTTGGGCTTCTCTAGCTCACAAATTTTAAGACTACACTGTGCTGAAGGGTCGTGAAATTAAATTAAAATGGCTGCCCGTCTTTAAATAATGAATATTAACGTGCCTTGGCATCATAAATGCATATACTGTAATTTTTACCTGATTATAAGCCTCTCCCAGTACATTTGTAAAAGAAATACCATTTGGTACATACATAAGCTGATTTGGTACATACATAAGATGCCCCTGTTTAAAAGCCAGACGTGGCCACATTGAAACACAAAATATGTAATAATAATAATTAAAAATACTTAAGAAAGACGGTAGACAGAAAGTTATAATACCTTAGCTTAGCTTAACACAGCAACAACACAGTAGCACGAACTGAGCTGGTAAAAAAAACAAACAAAAAAAAAAACAAAAAAAACCATACCGGTTAAAAAAAAAAAAAAAAAAACAGCCGGCAGCTACACAGTACCAACATGGTAGGACAGCATTAACAGGACCGGTAAAAAAACCAAACCAAAACATACCTAAATCACTGAGACGCGGCAGTAACACAGCAGCAATGGGCTAACGCGGCGCTAAAGCTAGCGTGGCGCTAACAGGGCCAGTAAAAAAACAAAACATGCTGGTAAAAATCACTGAGACACGGCAGTAACACAACAGCAACAGGCTAGTGCAGCGCTAAAGGACTGGTAAAAGTCACTTCCTCGGCACATATATTCCACCGGTGTCACTCTTACATTTTCAGCTCGAGTTCACCCTTGCGGCTGTTATGAAAAAATGCACAAATTAGCCGCAACACCGCATAAACCGCAGGGTTGAAAGCGTGTGAAAAAAGTTGAGGCTTATAGGCCGGAAATTACGGTAAATTGATTGGTGAGGTTATCTAGATTACCTGCAACCCTAATAAGGACTATAGTGTAGTGTTACACTTGCAAACTTTTTAGAAGAACAAATCTTTTTAGTGAATGAACCAAACCAGTTTCTGAAATGATTACTTCTTTTTGCTTGGCTGCCACCCACCTGTGTGAGGCGAGCAAGGTACCTGGGAGCGGAAAAGGGAACTGTTTCAGTTTTTTGTCACTCACTTTTTAATATTTGGCGAATAATCGATGACTAGCCGGCGTCCGGTAACGCCGTCCTTGAAGAGGAGGATATTAGTGAAATGAGTGATTCGTTCACTGAATTGGTGTACGGAGGAAGTCAAGTCCGTTTGTGATCCGCCAAGCCGTGATGTACTGGTACGATTAGCGATTCGTTTGCCAGAGGAATGACATACTATGCAGTGAGCGTGCTCGAGTGATTTTTAACAGCAAGTCCTGATGCCCTCGCGGGGATAGCTTTCACTGGCAGCCATTTTCTTCAAACTAATGGCTAATTTTGAGTCAGTCAAGCACATGAAAACGAGCACATACAGTATATTTAAAATAGATGTAAATTCCTAACAAATGTATAGATATGTATGTATGTACACATATAGATAATTCCAGTGGCACAGCTGTAAAGCGTTGGCCTCACAGTTCTGTTCAAACTCCCTGTGTGGAGTTTGCATGTTCTACCCGTGCCTGCGTAGGTTTTCTCCGGACACTCTGGTTTCCTCCCACATCCCAAAAGCATGCATTAATTGGACACTCTAAATTGCCCCTTGGTGTGATTGTGAGTGCGACTATTGTCTGTCTCCATGTGCCCTGCACTTGGCTGGCAACCAGTTCAGGGTGTATCCTGCCTCCTGCCCGATGACAGCTGGGATAGGCTCCTGCACTCCCGCGACCCTAGCGAGGATAAGTAGCTAAGAAAATGGATGGATGGAATCTCAGTGAGAGAGTTTGCACCCAACGACTTCAGCTATACTGACAACGACCTCTGAGCCAGACAGCTTCACGGCTGACCGCCCAATGACAGCGGGGATAGGCCATTGCACTCCCACGACCCTTGTGAGGATAAGTGGCTCAGAAAATGGATGGATAAATAATTCCCTCTGTCGCTAATGAAATTATGAAACTAATCAGAGGACAATGCCAGCCCTCCCTGTGTGGATTTTTGCATGTTCTCCCTGTGCCTGCGTGGGTTTTCTCCGGGCACTCCGGTTTCCTCCCACATCCTAAAAACATGCAACAATAATTGGACACTCTAAATTGCCCCTAGGTGTGATTGTGAATGCGGCTGTTTGTCTCTATGTGCCCTGCGATTGGCTAGCAACCAGTTCAGTGTGTACCCCGCCTCCTGCCCGCTCCAGCACTCCCCACGACCCTCGTGAGGATAAGCGGCTAAGAAAATGGATGGATGAATAAACTCAAAAGAAATCACTACCATCGGAAATGGATGGCTAGATGTCTTACCAGCATCACCACACACCAGTTTAGAATCCCTCTGTAGTTATTGTAACCACTGGATGAAGTCAGCAGGGAGTCCCGTGTCTTGTGACAGCTTGATGGGGGATAAAGAATAAAAAACAAACAGTTGAATTAAGTAATTGTCAGTAAAGGTGCGGTTTCAGCGGAATGGCAGACTTTGTAAAGTCATGTCTGTACAAATTCGAGACTCCTTTCAAACAACAGGTGGGCGTTGACTATAGACAACTATAGTATAGTTGACAGTTCACTCCTTGAATGCCAAAATATATTAAGATAGCCGCTTTATATTTCGTCGAACATAAATGTGTGAGGTTTAAATCAAGGGTGGTGGGACAAATGGTAAATAGTGAAGACGTGAACTCGACCCTCACCAAACTAGCTAAACATCTACTTTAGCTTCCATTTTTCACCGCTTGACGTTCTGGTCGAAGCTGGGTGAAAAACAAATATAACATTCCCTATTTTTTTTTTCCAAGTGTTATATCTCACCTTAATCTGTCATTTATGTCATTCTTGTGTTTCTTTTTGTCACACATTGCCGTGGGCCGGGTTGTGTCCAACAAGCGGTCAACTTTGCCCACTTCGCCGTCCGTTTTTAATTCGGCGGTCACCGAGAGCTGACTCGCCGACATGCACTTCTTATTCATCGGCTGCAGACTCGCTCCTCTCCCCGCCGCAAAAGCAGCCCGTCTCCTGCGACTGAAGGCTGTATTAGTGTCCGTATCTCCCATGGTGACCGGGGGAAAAAATAGCAACAACAAAAAAAGTTCAAGCCTCAAGTTCTCTTCGGTTGTTCAATTCGAAAAGTAGCATACATAATGCTGCATTTAAGTGACACGGGCCCAAATGAAAACGGGAAGGAAGTCCTAGTCGTCAAACAAATCCGCCCAAAAACTGGGATTTCCGCAGCTCCAAAACAGGTAGGGAGCGTCATGACTTCACTGCAACTGTTGTGACACGACTGCAGAGCTGTAATCTGACACTGTGACAAACTGGATGTTGTAAGTGTGTCGCAACTAAAGAAAGACGCACAATGACTATGCAGTGTTTCGCAACGCTCATTCATGTGCTAACGAACCTATTTTGCATTTAGAAAGAAAATCTACTAAACAAAAATGGCGACTAGATATCCTAGAAACAATGACGATGTCGTCTTCGTTTACTCACAAATTTGATTCCGCAATTGTGTGATATATTTGCCTTTTTAGTTGAACGTAAACTCGAATTACTCTTTTTTTTTTTTTTCCTTCTGAATCTCAGATAATATTATCTGTATCATATGATACGGGTTATCATTCCATTATCTGCTAGTGTAAAATCAATCATCATGGTGGTGTGGATAGATTTTAGACAATTTTCCTCAAAACTGATTGGCAATCACTTCACCATAATGGAATGCCAAACACTGAATTAAAGGGAAATATTCATCCTTGTGGCCATCCATTTTCTGAGCCGGTTATCCTCATGAGGGTCGCGGTCGTGCTGAAGCCAGTCCCAGCTGTCATCAGGCATGAGGCAGGGTACGCCCTGAACTGGTTGCCAGCCAGTCGGAGTGAAGGGAAACATATTGTTTAAAATAAATAATGTTATCACATCTGCCTCACAGTTCTGAGGGCCCAGGTTCAAATCATCTGTGTATTCTCCCAATACCTGCGTGAGTTTTCTCTGGGTACTCTCGTTTCCTCCCACATCCCCAAAACATCCATGGTAGATTGATTGAAGGGTCTAAATTCCTCATAAGTGTAAGTGCTTCTTGTTGTTTGTTTCTATGTGCCCTGCAATTGGATGGCGACCAGTCCAGGGTGTGCCCTGCCTTTCGCTCAGAGTCAACTGGAGGCCCCAGTGAGGATAAGCGATAAGAAAAATGCATGGATGGATGTTAATACAGTGTACTTCGACCAATGACTGACAAAGTATTTCACTTCTCCTGGTAACCCTTTTAGAGCCACTGCTAATGGACCTTTCCGATGGCGATCTTAAACTCCGCCCCCCTTAGTCATCTCCAACAAGGTTCCAAAATGGCGATTGAACAGAACACGTTTGAAGTCGATTCTCAATTGCGATAATAAGAGAAGATAATACCAGATAATATTGCGGTATGTTTTTTGCCAAATGAGTCAGACTTGTCCAAGAGAGTTCTACAGAGAGTTCTCAACTATTTCATGCAAGGATATGTTCACGGAATTAAGATTTTGGACGGAGCAGGACGCAAAGTGAGAGTTACAGCGAAATGTTGGCGATCGGTGCAAAAAAAGTTTGACGCCTCACAAACTTCATCTTGAAATCCAACAGGATAAAATAGTGGAATCGTACTGCGCATGTAAAGCAGGGTGAGTACTTTTTACTTGGAAAGATCACGAGTAATATCAATGTAGTCTTTATAAGTGAGTGGGTGTATTCATTTGACTGGGCTCGTAATTGAACCAGGTCCGATGTGATACAAATAGACATTTCTCTTGCATGACATCACTCATTTACGTATCCCTAACCCGACAAACATGACACACTTCATTCAGCAGGTCAGTGATACACTAACAAAGTGAAACTTGTTCTCCTGCAATGTATAAAGCACTGAAAATAATTCAAACTCCGAGAAGATACTTCTCCCTCACTTACCTTTGAACACACAGCCTTGTGTTTGTTTATGTTGTCCACATTTAGTTGTATGTGCGGCCTTCTGCGAGCCTTAGTCCATCGTAGAGACTTCGTCAACTGTGTTTTAAGCAACCGGGCCCCTTGTAACCTAGCCGAATATCTTTCATCAGAATTGCACGTTCCCCAAGCGCATCTGAGGACTATTTTCTTCGTAACATTAACTTTTCCGAGCGCTCGCTACTGACAACCAGCATTGCTTGTGGGACAATATGGCGAGAGGGGCGTGTCAAGCCAGGGGTTAAGACAATGCGGCTATCTGATTGGCTATTATTGTACGAGTGATTGACAGGTCGGAAAGCTCCATTGGGCTTTGTTGAAAGACTCGAAGTCTTAGCTTCTATTTCAAAAGTGGACTTTGCACAAACATTGCTCTGAGCAGTCAATTTGAGGACAAATGGTTGTTTTTTCTATATACAATCATGCCTGCTACTGTTTGGCGACCAGTCCAGGGTGTACAGCAGCACTAGCACAGTTTCAGCTGTGATAAGATCCATCATGATAAGGACACACTGTATAAAAATTGAATGGAATGTACACTAAAAGCTCCAAATTCATAACGTTATGGAAGCATGTACCCTATACTTCAACTCTATGACCATACCAAGTGAAAAGTTATCGTTCGATCGGCGTTATCGTCTTTATCGTGACGAAACTACTTGAAAGAGTTCTTTCAATGTGACTGGCCTTTCTGTCTTTTCTTCTCCGGTGTGCTTATACATAACAAGGTGACAAGTGATCACTGGCATCGATTCAGCTTTATCGGTCCTCTCTGTCGAAGCGGTTGTCTTTTAGAGTAATGAGGTTTAGGGGCCTGTGGTTGTTGGGATAAGAGATCCCGGATCATAGATCGATAGCAACTTTATAAGTAATTGTACATGCAAATTCTCAATTTTAAAGTGTAACCGCAAACACATCATGAACTAAATGTTTCTGAATTTGTGGCTTACCTTGTTTTTTTTTTTCTTATCTTCAAGTGCCAGAACAGAGTGCCTGTTATGATACGGTATCTCTACATCAGAATATGTTCATTTTTGTCAGTTTTATGATGTTCCTAACGTGTTTCCACTTTGTGAAAATAGCCCAAGGAATGTGAAATATATTTTCAGATTTAATCCTTTTGGTCTCACAAGATTTGCTGAAGTCCCAAGTGATAGCCTGATGCCTCAGTCCAAAATTTGGTTGACCTTCACGTTTATGTCACTTTTTTGTGACCAAATTTTTCTGTTATTGTTGGCAGAATTTTGTGCTGACATTGCACTACAGCGGTAGAAAAAGTGCCCAAATTGGGTTTGTAGTTGTACTTTTGCCCAGAAAGTCCTCCTCAATCTAGAAACCACTCTGTTGCGTGCAAGTCTGCTAATGCGCCACAGATCCAGTTATTTTTGATAACAGCTAGCCATATAAAATTGAGAGAATAAGAGGTTTTAGCAATCCATTATTTATGCCTTACCCTACGGCCTCAAAAGATGTTTTTTTTTTTCCCTCTCTCTCTCCCAAAAGCTGTGCCTCTGAGCTGAACACAATCCAGCACAGTGCATTAAAAAAAAAAAAAAAAATCATACTGTATACTTACACCTTTCATCTCTTCTCTGAGCAATCCTCATTTCATCCCGACCAGATTAAACCACAACTTGTTATAGTTTACATCATTCTTGGAAACCTCTCCTCCTCGCATTTTGGTACTGTGGAAGGATTTAGATCTGCAATACGGGGCGGTGAAGCCTAACCTTCAAACTCCAAAGGATTTGTTTGTGCGAGCTATTTGCAAGTCGAGTCAATTTGACATCTTTGAGGGGGTTAAAGTGCTGACATTTAGCGAGCTAAACGTCCCAACACTTACTCAAGGCTTGTTGAAAGAGGTGGCGAGCAAGCCTGATTGAAAACATAGATATAGAGCAATAGATGCAGAGACAGGAGATAAATATAGAGATGAGGAAAAAGAGCAAGATGAAGGTGGGGGAACCGAGCGAAAGACAGAGCGCTATCACACTTTCTACCTACTGTATATCTCCATCTCGCTGCCTCCAGCTGGGGCGGCAGAAGGAGCGGGAGATAGCGGTTGCCCTTGCAGGCTGTAATGAAGCGGTGGAAAGATAGATGAGTCACTTGAACACGGGCACAGGAGAAATCCACACTCCAACATCATTCAGGTCAGCTGAGTGATGTTGCATGAACTCGTGTTTGCGCGTGGGTGTGAATCTGAGCCGGAGTGTGTGTGTCTGTGTGTTTGAGTCGGTGACGGCTGGAGGTTTGGTGTTCGTGTGAGCAACAACTGAGACAGATGCTGATTATATAGGAGACTTGATGGAGTAATAAAGATGCTGCAAGATAAGCAGTCTGCGATAAAGGACAATGTGATCCGTGCTGGAACACGCATTGGCATTTTTGTCTTGAAAAGCAATCAGGGCATAATGGATGGCGTTACTTGGCTGCAACCAGCAGAGAACCCGGTGTTGACTAAATGAGTGGCGGGAGAAACCAAAATGAGAAGTGAGATTTTCTTTTCAATTGTAAAATGAGTGCCTTGACAATATAGTATGAATTTACGATCATAAAATCTTTGATGCATTGTACACACAATGTTTTGGGATCATTTAAAATGTTAAACTATAATGACAGTCAAGAAAAATAATACAAAACAAAAATGTTAGACAGAATTAAAGCCCCAGTGACATCCCTATATACATTGCAACATAAATATTGTCATGAAAAACACATATAACATTATTCACTTCAATGTCTATATGAAAAAATATATACGAGCGGAGAGCAGGTGTTACACCGGGACATTTGCAATTGAAAACACGTAGTGGCACCTGCGATGGGACACGGAAGCTCTTCTCGAAGAAGAGAACATCTCACAATCGAGTCAAGTGACCGGGGCAATATTACCCTATCGTTTCGAGCCATATTTAGATGATATGCGGATCGCTTCTAACTAACAACAGACTCCCCGACCACCCACCTGCCAAAGCCGTCCACGACGGACGAGGCGCCGCCGACGCCGTCCGCGGTGGACGGGGCGCCGCGCTCAGCAGATCCAGCGCCGACGGGCACATCGACACATTTAGCACCCCTGACTGACCTACGCGGATCTTTTGTTACATTCTGAGAGGATTACGTCCCGCCCTCCCAAACTATTTTTTTTTTTTTTTTTTTTTAGTAGCTCCTTACACACCGACCTGTCATTTGGAACCCACGAAGCTCTCGTCCTTTGCAGCATTTTTCACAATGAACCGGGTCTTTTGGAAAAGTATGAAGAGGGAATCCATCCTCCCGAGTGTTTGAACAATATCCAGCAATGCAACGAGCCGGCATTTTAGCTAACACGAAGGAACAAGGAGCTACCTTCCAGCAGGTAAAACTAGTATCTACACGAGACCGCCTGAGTGTGCTCCTGCTGATAACGTCACTTCCTGCTTCTTCTCCTAAACAAATCCCTCGCGAGGATTTTCATGGCGGGAATTACAAAAAGCCATATACGTCAAAATCATGTTGTGCGGTAAAAAAACGGATGGGTCTATTCCGGCTGCCTTTTTTTTTTTTTTTTAAACTAAAAATATACTAAAAATCATGCTTTTCGTGTCAGTGGGGCTTTACGCTTTTAAGGAAATAAAAAGCAATCAACTTCATGCATTTCTCTTTTTTGAGATCCTTTGACAGGGTTGGGCACAAGAAACAGTTGTTGATTGTTATGAATTTGATCAGTTGTTTGGAATAATTCTTGATTACTCGTGAAGCAAAATATTGAGCAATTCTTTACTGAAACTAGTAAACGTGCCATCGATTCAGCTTCAATTACGGGGGTTTGCCGTCTAAAAAAACAACAATGTCGTCAGCTATGAGAGCTTGCGTGCAATCCACGCTGACCTCCGGAGACCAGTCATGTGCTCAGACAACGCTGGCGTGGTGTATGTACAGTCGGCTACATTTTTATGTGCATTTGAATACGCTAACAATAAACCAAGTTAATTTAAACAGAATTTTGTGTACATGGGGTTGTGTTCTTTAGTTCAGCCAAGGACTCCTGCACCCTCTGTTTATCCATCTTTCACCAAGGAAACGGGAGAGAGGCAGATGCACTGCCTGCAACTGGGCTCAAATCAGGAGGAGAATGTAGAAATGGTACATGGCAGCGGCATCACTTGCTTTTATGGGCAAAGCTATTATCTGTTAAGACAGTTCTACACTTTTACTCAAATATCACTTTCTGTTACTTTATACAAGACTGGTCTTCATGATAGATTTGACCCAGTAATACATTTACTGTGTTTTGGGTATTGATTCCAATGTGGACGTGTGAGGTGCATAAATATTTGTATGTGAGTGTTGTACCATCGGTGGAAGCAAGCATTAGACATTTCTTAAGTCAATTTTTTTCTTGAATGTGACACCTTGTTTACATCGGAACTCACAGGTAGTCAATAATACTCTTTCTAAATTTTTCATTAGCGTTAGCAGTTTGTTGGAGAATGCACTAAAATACAAAGTGTCCTTAAATTTTGCAAAAGCAAAAATGTTGCATTTTCTTTGTTTTTTTATGTCTATTTGGTCAACACTTTGCTTGCAATACCTTGCATGTTTCTTGCGTGATAATTGGGAAAACTTCGCATGTGTTTGGGTTCGGCTACCCAAATCACCTTTACCATTTGTCCATAATGTTCCTACTGAGTGTTGTATTATTTCAGAATCACACAAGACAGAAAAAAATTGGCCTTGGTAGTTGGAGCCAGTCTATTATGACAACAAACATCCAGTATGACAAAATACATATTTAAGACATTAAAAAAAAACCCTGCATGGAGAGTAATTGAGCACTGGAAGTATTGTTTTGAATTTTTTCACATCAGTTATGTTTAACTCATTTTTCAATATGTATGATCATTAAGTATATTTCAAAATTACATACACTTAACATTCAGTGAATTAAGCTTTTATTTCACAACAGATTATTTGTATTTCCATTATTTCCTATGGGGAAAAAAATGCCTGGATCCAAATTTATTCAACTTGAAAAATTCCACTTTTTGGACAAATGGGTCAAACACTATTAAATAGTGTGTGTGTGTGTGTGTGTATATATATATATATATATATATATATATATATATATATATGCGGCACAGTGGATCAGCTGGTAAAGCGTTGTCCTCATAGTTCTGAACCTGCCATGTTCTCCCTGTGCCTGCGTGGGTTTCCTCTGGGCACTCCGGTTTCCTTTCACATCCCCAAAACATGCAACATTAACTGGACACTCTAAATTGCCCCTAGGTGTGATTATGAGTGCGGCTGTTTGTCTCCATGTCCCCCGCGATTGACTGGCAACCACTTCAGGGTGTACCTCGCCTCCTGCCCATTGGCAGCCGGGATAGGCTCCGGCGCTCCTCGCAACCCTTGTGAGGATAAGCGGCAAAGAAAAAGGTGTGGTGAAAAGTGAGCAGGAAAGCGTCGATGTCTGGGAGAAGTTGGGCTATGATAAAGTGGCACCACAGACTTTTTCCCAAAACACGTAGATTCTTTTGTTGCTCGTTTTCAAAGTGACTTCTTATGACAGGCCTCGTACACGGGCCTATTTGAGAAAAAGGTCATCATTGTGCCTGAAAACGTACGCCGACGTGGACCACTTACTGTCATGCACGCTGCATTTTGACAATAAATGCCTGTGTCACATTGGCCGAAACCACATGCTACATGTTGACAATGTTGTCAGCCCGAGTATGAATCAAAGCTGTCACATGACATTCCCCTTTAAACTCCTGTCTCGTTACCTCTTGACTGCGTGTTGATTTTCACGTAAAAAAAGGTGACAAAATATTGAAGTCGAGCTCACAGATATTCAACTCGTGTTGAAAGCCTCCCAGTAATGTTGCGATGTCCTCCGGAGACTAGCAGTGTTTGACGTAGCAAGCAGAATTGAAGGCCACCTAAAATAGTTTGACTGGGTTGAGAATATTAAAGGGCACACGTGGGAGTCGGACAAAGAGAGAGGGAGAGAGAGCGGGAGCAGAGATGGACAAGACTCCGTGTGTTTCCATGCGCACGCCTTTACCCTGTGCGTGTTTGGCAAAGTGTGGGCCCGGGGAAATGTCGTTCACCACTCGCTCGCTGAATTGGGGAATGTAGGACGGACGTGAATTTGCACTGAGCTCCATGGAGAAGCCTTTTATCTGCCTTGAATTTGTAGCCCCCCGTCTTTAACCCAATGTCAAAATAGACGTCCTACGAGTCTGTCTAAAGGACTCCAGAGTCTAACCGCGTGTCATGCATGGTATCATTTGAGGGGGCCCATAACTCGAGAGACAGATTAACTAGTGGATTATTTATTTATTTATTGTTAATGGAAAACTTTTTTTTTTTTTTTTTTTTTTTTACACGGCGGTACGCTGGTCTACCGGTTAACACGTCTGCCTCACAGTTCTGAGGACCTGGGTTCTAATCTGGCCACGCCTGTGTGGAGATTGCATGTTCTCCCTGTGCCTGAGGGGGTTTTCTTCCACTTATGGCCATTAGTTTTTTTTACAGTTCTATAACAGTTCAGAATGTTTTGTGACAGTCTCTGCTAGGATGAAGGGCAAAGTTTACAAAACAGTGGTGAGGCCGGGCATGATGTACGGATTCGAGATGGTGGCACTGAAGAGACAACAGGAAGCAGAACTGGAGGTGGCAGAAATGAAGATGTTTGAGGTTTTCGCTCAGAGTGAGCAGCTTGGATAGGATTAGAAATGAGCTCATTAGAGAGAGGGAGATGGATGTTTTGGAGACAAGGTGAGAGAGAGCAGATTTTGATGGTTTGGACATGTCCAGAGGCGAGAGAGTGAGTATATTGGTAGACGGGTGCTGAGGATGGAGCTGCCAGGCAAACGAGGGAAAGGAAAACCAAAGAAAAGGTTGATGGATGTGGTGAGGGAGGACATGAAGACAGTGGGTCTTAGAGAGGAGGATGCAGGAGATAGGCTTAGATGGAAACAGATGACACGCTGTGGTGACCCCTAACGGGACAAGCGGAAAGGAAAAGAAGAAGAAGAAGAAGACAACAGTTCAGAATGTTTCGATGTTACTTAATGTATTTGAACTGGGTCCCGTGGGTTAATGAGATCCTCCCAAAATCCCCAAAGCCTTTGGATGTTATGTGCCTGTCTTGGTTGACACATTTCTGCTACATTGCCATTGTGGACTGTGCCTCCGGATATCGAGGCTGGAGTAATGGTCACCATCCTTAAGAAACTCTTGATTCACTTGTTGATCAATCAATATTTGTCATTTTCCTGAGCTGTGCGTAATGATTGATTATAACTCTGGACAGCTCTGGGAGAGGCCAGCACCAATTAGCATAGTGTGCGGAACTGAAATGATCCAGACGCAAGGATATGCAGAACTGAAAGGACTTTTGCCATGGGTGATATGGCATGACTCCTTCTTGTGACTGGCTCCAAGTCCGCCTTTTGACTGTTAATATTCTCGAAGATTGTTGTGATAATTTTAGTTTCTGGCATTTCATGTTTACACACGCAGAGAAGTTCTCCCCACACCTCTCTTTTCATGTGTGTCGTTTGCATCTGCCTTTCAGATTTGATATGTAAAGATGCAAATTCCGCCATTGGACTTCATCACAGGTTTGATCGATCACAATGTGCATCCTCCCGGAACGTGCGAAATGAACTGCGTGACAATTTTTGAAGATTTGGCAGATGCAATCCTGGGTCTGCCCGGTTAGTAGATCAGCTTGCACATCTGTTTGCGTGAGCAATCAAGTTTGCACCAGTTTCTGTATGCACAAGTCTTGAGTAAATCAGTTAAATCAAATAAATTTGACTCAACGGGTAAGTGCGAGAAGATAAACTTTGGTACAGTATTTAATGTCTCCTTTTTGGTAGTGTATGCTCAGTTAATTAAATACTCTATAGGGCTCAGATCAAATTCGAGAATGATCATCCAGATATTTACTGGGCAGCATGGTTATTAGTCATCGACATAGGTTTCAGGATTCCAGGTCCCGCGCGTGTGCGCTTCCTACAGGTACTCAGCACCCCCCCTTCCCCGTCCCCCGTCCCCAAAACATTCTTCATTGGTTTAGACTCGAAAATTGTCCACTGGTGTGAATGTGTCAGTGTGACTGTTGCCCAAAGTTAGCTGGTACAGTGTGTAGTTACAAAGATATTTGAGAAAGTATTTTTTAATGCAAAGCCCTATCTCAAAATGTACAGCTATTGCTGATTTATAAAATATAAATCAAATCATTCTTTGTGCAAAGGGGGGAGTCAGTTGATAGTTTTGCATTGCTTTTTTCTTGTGAACTTTAATAATGCGCTGTTCCATTAGCATTTGTGCATTTTTGTTTCGTTATAAAGATTTTGTTAACTCGAGTTACGAGTTCATGTTTTTGGGTGTAACTTTTTGTAAAAATAAACATTTTTTTTGCTTTTTCTCCCCTCGTGATTGCTTGTTTAAAGTTATTCTACACTTTTGTTAATAAAAAAAAAGGTTTACAAGGCTGGGGGCCGAGTCGCTATAGATACGGCAATGCACTCCTAGCCTAGCCTACTCGCCTACTAAAGCATACATTTTAAGCAAAAAATAAATATATGTCTTTAATTATTTTATTATATGAAGTATTTAAACTATACATCAGGAAAAGCTAAAAAAAAAAAAAACTTTAAAAAGCCGATTTTTTTTTTTTTTTTTTTTAGGCTTGGAACCCATTATTTCTTTTTCCATTCATTGTAATGGTAAATATCGATTCAGTTTTTGAACAAATCACTTCTCGAACCGCCTTCGGGAACGGATTGTGAGTCGAGAACCGAGGCTGTACTGTACACGTTCCACCAGTCAAACCTCGGCGTCATTCTGCACTTGTGAAAGAATTAGTAAACAAACACAACTATAAAACCCAACACAAGCCGTTCAAAAATAGGTCAGTGATGTTTTGCCCTCATTAATTTTCCATTTGATGCCGTGGTATCGCGCCATCGTGTTCTCAAAGGGAAGTATCTGATGCTCCCCTAGGACAGAGCTAATTTCTAGAAGGAAATTATCTAATTGTGGGGCCCTCCATGAAGGTGCTGTTTGAGTCCATGATCTGGTGCTACGCCAATGGTGTCACCAGAGAGCATGCCGATCAATCACTTTTATTTGAAAAACTGGACTCGTAGTTTAAGAGAAAAGTATGTCACTGCTCGAACAAATTGCTTGAGTGCATACAGCCACGGGTGACTTTAAGATGATTTTGCAAGAAAGTCCGGCCCTGTAATTCATGGTGAATGGACAGTTCGAGTACCCCATTTTCCGGACTATAAGGCGCACCGCATTATAAGGCGCACCTTCAATGCATGGCCTATATTAAAACTTTTTTTCATATATAAGGCGCACCCCATTATAAGGTGCATTGAATAGACGCTACAGGAGAGGTTGGGGTTACGTTATGCATTCATTAGATAGAGCTGCAATAAAGGCTCAATATTGATCCATATATAAGGCGCACCGGATTATAAAGCGCACCAACAGCTTTTGAGGAAATTAAAGGCTTTAAGGTGCGCCTTATAGTGCGGAAAATGCGGTAGTTTTGTTTTAAACCATTTTCTGTGTATAAAACAAAACGTATACAAATAATGTGCCGTAAACGTATCCCTCTAGGAATTTAATTGACTTTTAACGAGACTCGACAAACAGTACACACCCAAGTATAATTACTGGTGAAACATTTCTTCTTTTTCTTCGTCTTTTTAGCACCTGGTGGGTTTTCATATAGTTGAGCAGTTTCTTCCCCCCTTCCATGTAATAGGGAACATTTCATATATAATTTTGACTTGACCTTTCTCAAATCCAGTGGTCAGATCAGACAATTACTCCAGATAGGCTACGGTAAAAATAGCGGATTTTTTTTTTTTTTTTTTCCCATTTCAGAGGGTGCTCAAGGAGAAAGTGTTGAAGAAAAAGATGAGGTAAGGTTGACTTTTGAAGAGTAAAAAGGAAAAAGAGGTGTTGTGTCCTTTAAGGCACAAGGTTACGCTGCATTTTATCAAATCTTCTCTGACATTATCTTCCTCCTGCCTTGCGAAATCGAAACCCGGCGCAAAAACTGCCGTACTGCAATCTTCAAACGTCTGCACATCCCGAGCATTTTGTAGCCCAAATGTCTTTGTATGCACATCCAGAATCAATTCCGTTATGGAAAATGTACAAGTTCAGTCTAGCGGGCTCCTGTTGTTTTCACTGTGCTCCAGTTTTCAACAGCTTCATAATCAAAAGCTTTTTTCCCCCCGCCCGGCTTTGTGTTGAACTCGGAGTCGTAATGGAGGAATAAATTGAAGTTGCTGGGATTTCAGCATACGATTATGTTTTATATGCTGCTCATTATTTCACACACAGACGCATGTTGCTTGAAAAGAATGTGTGTTGTCCTTACCGGAATTCAAAGCAATTCAGTCAAACTCAGCACTTTTTTTTTTTAAATTACACTTTAACTGCAGATTCCAATTAATTAAGTCAGATCTTTGTTGTTCTGTGCTGCTACACAATCATTATTTATTATTGACACAATCCAAGAAGTGCACACATTGCTGATGATCAGTGTAGCAAGATGGTGATCTTAAAATATGTAATGTGAAAGTGAAAAATTCAACCACACACCCTGTTTGGAAACTCACCACATTTTCAGGAAAAATATGTCTCTGAAGCCAGACAAAAATGTCAAACTATCATCAGGTTGTCATGGGAAATTTCTCCATATTTTGTGAGACTTCAGCTCAGTGAGCATCATTCTAATGGAATAACTCCACTTGGGCTTGGTACTTTGGATCTTTTTCTTTTACATCATGTGTGTAACCTTCATCATAGGCTACTTTAAAAAATTATGGCTACCTGTAAATCTATCGATCAATATAACTGGCTGAAATATTTTTAGCAAAAAAAGAAATACTGCTATTTTAAAATAACAATTAGTTCTTGTTTTTAATTAGATAATATTTTATATATTTTAAAAATACTTTAAAATATTTTTTTACATTTTTTAAATATATTTTTTAAACTGGGCCCATGTAATAAGATATTCACAAGTTCACATCAACTGATGCGCTCAAATTTGTGACTACAATGTCCAGTGTATCACAATTGGCATCGTATTGTCGCTTCATTTTCTGTATTTTCAACAATATATCATACATTTGCATATTTACCCATGCCAGCACGGACAGTGCAATCCGGTTGAAGCATGTGTTGATGCTGCTGTGTTTGTGGTAATGAAGGCTGAAGATGGTGTTTATTTGGAGCTGCTTAATTAGCAGCAACAGTAATGAAGCCACATGGGACACAGCGTTGGTATCTGTACAGCCAGGACGGGGATGATTATTTAGACTGGATTTGTCCAAGAAGCTGTTCTTTTTACTTTGTACACAACAAACACGCGCGCTTTCGTTTGTTGATCTGCTGCCAGAAGAGCTACGTGCACGGATACCTCACGCCGTGTGTGAGCGTGACGCACGTGTTTGTTTCTGCTTCTGTATTCGTTTGTGTGTGTTTTTCAGTTCGAAGCAAAGCTTCCAGGGATTATTTTTCCGTTTGTTTATTACGAGGGGGGCTACTTGATCATAGAGATTTTGTTTCTAACTGCCCCAAATCTGCAGGAATTAAATTTCTTGATTATTTTCATCCACTTTAAATTGCCAATTAAACCAGCACCAAAGGGGATTTGTGTATGCAGTGTTACAGCCAAATTAGACTAAGTAAGGTAAACACGGGTGCTGAGTAATGTTGATCCAGAGTGACACCCAGGAGTCATTTTAATTGGTTGAGAAAAGTCACATGAAGTAAACGGGCTGTCTTGTTTATTACCAACACAGTGTTTTTTTTTTTTTTCTTTTTTTTTTCAGAATAGCGACTCTTGTCATGAAATGTTGAATTACATCCACGCAGACCGCTACTCTGCAGGGATGAGAATTCTCTGTGGATTCGCGGAATTCCGAGTTTTTTCAGCTGAAAATGTCATTGTTGTGAAACGTGTCGATTCGTTGAGAAAATTTATGGGGGGAGGGTGTACGGCTATACGCGATGTGGGGCCGTGATCAAGACCGGCCACCAGCATCTATCGGCAACGCTCGTCGTGAAATGAGTCACAGCTGTGATAGCGGAAAACGACATTGCTATCTGTTTGCATTAAATTTGGTGCTTATAATAACAACAACATTCCGATTTCCGGCAGCATTTTGGCGGTATTTCGTCGGTATTTTCACTCTGATGTTAACATTTCTTAGAGAAGCATTCCGTTTACTACGGCGTAGAGATAACTTATAGACATATGTACGCATATGTTATTGAGCGGTTTGCCAGTATGGTGAAAGTCTTGGAGCGGAAAGATAAAGATCGTGGCAGGGAAATTGATAAAAAAACCACTGGATAAAAAACAGTTTCAGATGGGCATGGCTTGAAAAAAGTGTAACCGTGTAGATTGGAACAAAAACTTTATCAACATGTCTAACCGAACGCAAACAAAAAGTGGACGTTCCCGGCAGAGTTCTGTGCACTCTGTGTTCCGATAGGAGCAAAAAATATCCAGGAGCATATCCACACCAGGAAACACAAAGGTAAATTGGATGTAAATTTCTCAAATATTGTATAATTGACAGCTGTAAATACGATTAGGCCTATCTGTAGCACTGGCCTTGTAAATCACACATTTTATATCGCTCACTTTGATATTTCATTATCTCTCCCTCTCTCTTATATATATATATATATATATATATATATAAAATTCCTTGTGTACTTGTTTCTGAAGTATAACTTGTAAGTGCAGTAGCCTATTTGATATAAATTTCACTCAGTCTACATTTTTATGTCTGTTAAGTTTGGCTAAATTATTTTGGTTGTTTGGACTCATATTCAAAGTTTTCAAAATATTATGATTGCCCTGTATTTACACTGTTAGAAGTAGCCAGAGGTCACCATTTAACAGTGTGTTTTATAAAAAAATGTAATGCCCAAAGGGGGGCGCACGCCCATTTGAATCCCCCGAAGGCAGACATTTTCAGTGTTTTTCCAAATTGATCCTTCTCATCCCTGTCTCTGCCACAACTTCGACTGAAATAGAAGCTGAAATCTCTCCCATTCAAAGTCATATTTAAAGAATACCAAAAATACATTGATTCCAGATAATATTCAGAGCAAATTAGTCAAATGCATATCAGTGTCTACCCCCTGGAATAGGCGTGTGAGCGTCGCAGTCGTTCAAAGGACATATTGTGTGCTTGTGTTTATGAAGTAGCTCATTGTATAGCAAGTGCTTGTATTGCTATATTGTTCCTCCCTCTTGCTGTAGTTGTATTTTGTTTCTTTTTATGGATCTCTTCCCGTTTGTTGCTGCCCCAAATGTCAATTTCGACGTTTTAACAGACACAAGCTGACAGCCAGGATGCTGAAACTGCAATAAGACTGACACCACACACTTTCACATTTGCCCTCTGTTTTGCTTCACGCACAGACATATACAGTATACAGTTTCTTTTTCCAAAGGTTACCAAACTAGCTTATGGAGCAGAACGAGGCTTCTGTCGGTTGCTTCAAGGTTGCATTTTGTCAAGCTGTGAGCTGGTTCATGTCATCACCTGAGGGTGGAGGTATTGAGCTCTGCACGGTTCTCTCCCACTCTGTTGCTCCAACCTGAGGAAACATGACAACTGTAGCTGTTAAGTTAACATTTGTTGCAATGCGGGAGATCCAATTTTAGGTAGAGGGTGTAAGAAGGAAGGAGGTGGTAATTAAGATGTAATAATAGGAGAAAATACAGGTGAGAAAAAATAAATACAGGATGTAAACCAAAATTACATTCATCAGAGTGGTACTTGCTTCTGAGACACCAAACACTCATTATTTGGATCAGTACTTCTACATACTCACCATTTCCTGCCCAATCCAAGTTTTGTACAGTACAGGACAGTTAAGTAGCTTCTGTGAAATCCTCTGAACAAATATAACATTTCGGATCGTCTCCCAAATTTAATGCAATGCTCCTCGAGGGGGGATTATAGAGCAGTTTATTGGTTTTCACAAGCCCACGTACACGTCCAAAAACATTAGCTCTTTGGCCGAGGTTTTAAAACGGAACCTTTGGGCGGGCAAGAGAGGATGAGAGATATAAACAGTGATGATGGTGGGATGGAAAATAAAGCTATAGTGAAGCTGCAGATCAATACTGCAGTGCCGGGTGTTGACGCGGCGGTGCCAACTGTCTCCCTTTGCTTCCTCCGCTGCGAGAGACACACATTCAAGCACACACATTTTAAAGAGCATGTCAACAGTTGTTAAGACACTGGGATTACCGGATGTCTGAACGTTAAGCAGCCTGACTCTTATTGGTCCGTTAATGCAGTCTATGAAAACGGTATGAACGGCAGTAATGCCAATCGGGCAAAGAGAGGACATACTGCCGAGATGGCCCCAGTAGCTGTTGCCTGAAATATTAATGAGTTAACATATCAGACGAATGTCAGGCAGATCAAGAGTCAAAAGTACAGCGCATATATGGTGGTCTAGAATGTTCTACTTCAGTTCTGTAGGAGGTATATATATATATATAATTCCTAACATCTCTATGAATTTATTTTAGCTGATACTGAGTAGCCAATGTAGACACTCATGCAGCACTTTCTGCTTGTAGAATTACCGTAATTTCCGGCCTACAGAGCGTACCTGATTGTAAGCCTCACCCAGTACATTTGTAAAGGAAATACCGTTTGGTACATACATATGCCGCACCTGTGTAAAAGCCACGAGTACCCACATTGAAACAAAAAAAGACGATACACAGTGCTTTCAAAGTTTTAATACCTTAGCTTAGCTTAACATAGCAACAATACGGTAGCACAAACAGGGCGGGTGAAAAAAGAATACTTACCGGTAAAAAACAAAACAAATCAAAACAGCCGCGACAGCCACACAGTAGCAACATGGTAGCACAGCAATAAAAGGGCCGGTTAAAAAAAAAAAACAGACCTAAATCACTGAGACACGGCAGCTGCACAGCAGCATTACGCTAGCGCAGCACTCACGCTAGCGTAATGCTAACAGGGCCGGTTTTAAAAAAAAACCAAACATACGGGTAAAAGTTACTTCCTCTGCATATATACTCCACCGGTCTCACACTTACCTTTTCCGCTCAAGTAAAAGAGAAAAAAAATGCACAAATTAGCCACACCACCACATAAGCCGCAGGGTTTAATGTGTGTGAAAAAAGTCGCGGTTTATCGGCCGGAAATTACGGTAAGTGGATTTTCTAGTTCTATGGTTACAACATTTTTCAAACCAGACACAAAACAAATACACTACTGCAGTTTATCCTTAAAATGCTATCTGAGCTCACATTTCAAAAAAGATACAGTGAGGTCTAAACCCCTACATAAGTATTTTCACAAAATTTTGGATCAAACAGCACATTGTACTATGTAAAGGGGCATTGAACTTTAGAGGTTCTATTGTATGTACAACATTTTCCATGGAAAGTGGCGTGTGGGAAAATAGATTTCTGTTACTTTAACTCCTGTCTCGACTCTCACAGTGGAGCTGTCATCGATTTTAAATAATAATTAATAAAAAACTTTTTTTTTTCCACACTTTGTATCATTGATATCAGTGGTACAGCCTAGGGCGACCACACTTCTTGATTCACATTATTTTTTTCACGATATAAAGCCCGACTACAGCCAGAAACTGGCCGCATATATTGGCAATGCTGCGAGCTGCATTCAATAGCTCAACGATAGAATTTCCAACAAATTAGGGAGATTGATTTGCCATGTAAGGAAACGGATTTTTCATGATCGATAACAGTCACAAGCGCAACAATTCCACAGCATGCAAGTAGATTTATTTGGCGAGGTTTTAGCATCAAGCAAACTTACTAAGCGTGCACTTGTATAGTGAAGAACATGTTAAGAGGACAAACCTGTAAGGACAGACCACCCGGTGCACATCTACAAGAGTGTGCGATGACAGTCCAAACCAATTAAGTCAGTCGGGGTTGTCAGCTCACTGCATCACTCTGCTGTGGCTCGGGTTGCATTATTGATCTTAAGCCAGTCTAAAGTTGTCAGAGAACACCGCTGCCGCTCCTTTTCAGAGGGGCTGCATCACTTTCCTTCTCATTTGTGTTCCAGAGGTGACTTGAAAGCGAAATACCAAGCCATCCTAGCGGAGTTGATGAGCTGGAAAGACCAAGGTTGAAAGCCCGCACGGGGCCTTCGCGGGGGCTAGCGTGAGAAAAGTGCCCACCTGTAGCGAAAGCGCTTCGGCATTTGTGTCGCAGGCAATATATTTCACACCGGTCTGACACTTGCTGTGATATTGTTCCTCTAAGTATCTGTTACCCCGCTCACATGAACGCTGCAAACTTTGATCTTCTATGTTACTGAAAATATGTTGCATATAGTACGTAATTGTAATCAGAAAGACGCAGCTGCTTAACATGGCGTTTATTTATAGACGGGAAAATGCCCTTCAGGAAATTTAACTCACAGTTGGACTAACACTACACTCTAGGATCTAACACTGGGTAGTAATTTATAATCAACGCACATGGTTAACACAACCTGGCGTAGAGCACCAAAGACTGCGGAGATGATTGTGGACTTCAGAAGCCAGCCTTCACCGCAACTGCCCCTGACGCCGTCCAACTGTCTTGTGGCAACTGTCGAGACATTCAAGTTCTTGGGAATTATAGTCTCGAAGGACCTGAGGTTGGAGACGAACATCAACTCCATCCTCAAAAAAGCCCAGCAAAGGATGTACTTCTTGCGGCTTCTGAGGAAGCACGGTCTGTCACGCAAGATGCTGAGTCAGCGGTCATCCAATCAGTACTGTGTACCAGTACTTCCATCACGGTCAGGTTTGGAGCCGCCACAAAAAATGACTAACTCAGAAAACAGCAGACAATATAAACCGCTTAACGAATTGTCGACACCACGCTACCCTCTATCGATGACTTGCACGCAATGCAAACTATGTCCAGAGCAGGCAAGATTCTCTCGGATCATTCACATCCTGGCCACCAGCTCTTCCAGCTCCCTCCGTCGGGGAAGCGATACAGATCAATGGAAGTCAAAAGTAGCAGGGATTCGAACAGTTTTTTTCCCTCTGGCAATTAAGTCATTCAATTCTTGATCAGCGAACCCACTATTTTTCTGCCTTGTGCCATGTTAGGACACTCACTCCCATCTTGCTGGTCCAATCAGTATTATCATTAGTAATATATATACAGTGAAGAAAATAAGTATTTGAACACCCTGGTATATTGCAAGTTCTCCCACTTAGAAATCATGGAGGGGTCTGAAATTTTCATCGTAGGTGCATGTCCACTGAGAGAAAGACAATCTAAAAAGAAAAATCCAGAAATCACAATGTAGGATTTTTTTTTTTAATTTATTTGTGTGATACAGCTGCAAATAAGTATTTGAACACCTGAGAAAACCAATTTGGTACAGTAGCATTTGTTTGGAATTACAGCGGTCAAATATTTCCTGTAGTTGTTCACTAGGTTTACAGAGACTGCAGGAGGGATTTTGGCCCACTCCTGCGCACAGATCTTCTCTAGATCAGACAGGTTTCTGGGCTTCAGCTCCCTCCAAAGATTTTCCATTGGGTTTACGTCTGGAGACCACGCCAGAACCTATGTTTGTTACGGAGCCACTCCTTGGTTTTCCTGGCTGTGTGCTTGTTGTCCTTTGTTCTGTATGTCGTTCCAGGGCAACACCGACTGCCGGGGAAAAATTCCTCGTGTGTTTTTACACACTTGGCCATTAAAGCTGATTCTGATTCTGATTAATAACACATGAAACCAGTCAGATATGAGAAGAAACAGCAGTTATTTTCTTTTCAGATGTGCATCACTGTTAAGAATATCATTTTTTAACTTGATATGTTGATATCAAAACCATTAAAAAACTTTTGACTTATCTGTACTCATGTGTAACCGCATCATAACTTATCAACAATTCTAGCTGTGTAACCTACTCGGTCTGGGTCCGCATAACCTACAGTCCAATTCAAAGAACTCTTGCTCAACTTAGATCACTTGGTCAAATCCAAATAAATCCAAATATATGAACTTCATGGATTAAAAAAAAAAAAAAAAATTTAAAAAACATTCTTGATTGAAATAAGAATAATACTACTGCTACTGATGTGACTCCTTAGGTTAGAGTGTACTATTAAAAGTATATAAGCATCAGAATTATTGATAAATGGTTATTTATAACACATGTAGCACATCTTTAAATAAACTGAAGCCCTTTATTAGCTACCTCACAGTAACGACTGTAGGAAGCAGATAGTACATAGATTTTTATTTCTTCTGACTTCTGATAATTGCGATGTCATTTACTGTATTTCGCTGCTCCACCTTCAAAAATTAAACCCATCTGACAGTTTATCAACCTGCTCAAGGAATTATTAGTGGTATGATCCATCATTGTCAACCGAGCATAATGTCAGCTGGACCTTCGGAGCTATAAGAAGATGACAACACTGTTTATGGATTCTTAATAAGGCCTTTCTGCATAATTTACTGGCCTATTTAACACAATGTATTTTATTATTTGCTCAGTCCAGTCATGGTCATAATCATGTTGGAAATATTGCTTTTAAACATTCTGCACCATTCCAATGTTTTCACGTTTGGTCATAGCTGCAATTGGATGCTTTAAGTCCCTTTAATCATTTGAAATATTATATCATGCATTCTGAATATACATAGATTCCATTGAAAGTGTTGTTTTGTAATTGTTTAGTTTTATGTTTACACCTTTGATCTACGGTGTATTGTTTTAATGACTTGTTTGTAATGAGGCCATCTTTGGAAAAGGCAGCTTGCTCCGGACTGGCCCTCCCTGAATAAATACAAGTTGAAAGGAAGAAAAGAGTTAAAAGCGAAAATAATATGCAGCACCTGAAGTTATTTGCTTTGCTGTAATTCCGTGGCTTTTTTCGCAATACAAGCCGCAAGCAGAGGGGAATTTACATAAACCTGTAACAGCGGCACTTTATCATTTAATTGCTCCCCGGTGTAAGAGACACCTTAACATGCAAATAATACAGAAATTCTGAATTAAAATCCGAATCGTGAGACTTGAATGGGGCATTTGTGAGTGGTTGACAACCGCGGTCGTCTTTGCTTAAAGACTTTTCAATTTTCTTCAGTGCGATAACAAAAGTGACATCCGGGCTTTTAAGTGGAACTTTAAAAATGGCCTGCGCGTTGATGAGTCTGCTGTGAGCTTTGGATCGGAGCCTTTAGGGGAAAATAAGTCCGTATAGTTAACGATAATGGGCAGCCTCGGATTGGGAAGAATTTTGTAAGATTATTTAATCGGCACTGGCATATTATAATTGAATGATTGATCGGTGAATTTGGTCTGACGTTTGTCTGTATGTGCACTGCGATTGGCTGGCGACCGGTTCAGGGTGTACCCCGCCTCCTGCCCGTTGACAGCTGGGATAGGCTCCAGCACTCCCCGTGACCCTCGTGAGGATAAGTGTCAAAGAAGATGGATGGATGGATGGGTGACGTTCTTTGATGAATTGCTATTCTAATCGATTGAGTAAAAGAGTGCAATGCTTGGTTACAACCAGTAGAGGCGCTGTTGATTGCGTCCCAAAACCAGCTTGATGGGTTGAGGTTGACCTCCTCCAGTCGGCATTATTTTGCCCAATAGGTCACAAGTAAAGGGTTTCACAACCAATTCAAACTAATTCAAACTCAAACATTCATTTCAGACAATCCTATCCCATCACAAATAACATTTCAAAATAATCATTTTATTACTTTCCAACCTTGATCCAATTTCTGTTATCAGTGGACGTTTTTTATAAGATGAAAACATTTTTGGGCACAATGTTGCATGCACAGCGATAATGTGCGCATCAGGTTTTGTTGTATTTAATGAAAAGTTTATTCGAATAAACAGTATTTTTATTGCTGTCAGGCAACAAACTTTAACACATACCACCCAACTACCGTAATTTCCGGCCTATAAACCGCGACTTTTTTCGGATGCTTTCAATCCTGCGGCCTATGCGTTGATGCGGCTAATTTGTGCATTTTTTTTTCTCACGACGGCAAGGGGTCACTCGAACGGAAAAAGTAAGAGCGAGACAGGTGGAATATATGTGCCGAGGAACTGACTTTTACCGGTATGTTCTTGTTTTTTATTTTTTAAACCGGCCCTGTTAGCGCTAGCGTTAGCGCTGTGCTTGTGTGTTGCTGCTCTGTTACTGCTGTTTCTCAGTGTTTTAGGTATGTTTTTTAACTGGCCTTGTTAGTGCTGTGCTGCTGCGGCTGTTTTTTTTTTTTTTTTTTTTACCGTTATGTTTTTTTTTTTTTTTTAGCAGCTCTGTTCGTGCTACCATGTTGTTCCTATGTTCCTACTAATCTAAGGTATTAAAACTTCGAAAACACTTTCTGTGTACCATCTTTCTTTGTAAATATCTTGTTTCAATGTTGGTTTCAATGTGGGCACTTGCGGCTTTTACACAGCTGCAGCGTATGTATGTACCAAATGGTATTTCCTTTACAAATGTACTGGGTGGGGCTTATAATCAGGTGCACTCTATAGGCTAGAAATTACAATCCATTAATGAACTGTAAAATATGGATTTCCTCATTCATTTCTGTCAAATGTGAAAGTATAGTCCCATTTGTCTTCCAAGTGGAGAATTGATAAATTGAAAATTGAAAATTCAGCAAGCAAGCAGAGTTGAGTTAGTGGATGACTGACATTCTACACAGACAAAAAGAAAAACCATAATTCTTAAAGCAAGTGCATTGATATGTTTTTTTGATAGTGTGACAACGAGTTCCAAATGACTTTGGCAATCATGCAAACGCAACCCGTGTTAATATTTCCCCTCTCTTATTGGTAAGCGACAGACCCGATTTTGTAAACGGGACCAACTCTGAGTGAAGATACTCCGAACACTCCGAAAATATGATTTATACTTTAGATATAGTTCAGATCAGCAAATCAGCCGTGTTTGCCGAGTGCACCGGGAGGTTACCCGTGAATGTGAACGACTCCTCTCGTCTCACTTCCAATTACGTTCTTGCGAGACCATGTAATGTGAACGGTGTCATGTCGGGATCTGCTCTTCTGAAAAGCCTCTTAATGAACGCAATATTAGGCCAAGATTAAATTCAGGGTTGACAAAGCACATTAATTAACAAGAACTGGATTGTTCCTTGGACGCGGGAGCAGCCTCTCCTTTAAAGTGCCCGCATAGGCTGAGCTGTGTCTTTTACCTGCATACTAAGACATGCTGACTAAGTCCTTCTGTGAACACTGATTAGACCCAGTGGAGACATGCAATCTCTGAATGGGGTGCGTTTTACGCAGGGTATCGGCAGACAGTACTCATAAAGCGAGATGGATGTTTAATATCTTGCAGTACCCTCGATGTGCGTTTGGTCTTGCGTCTCTAATGTGTTGTTTGTCTCACCGTTGAAGCTCGTTTCGTTTGTTCCCTCCTGCCTCTCGCTACCGCTTCTGTCTTTAAAACTTCCCTGAATCTTTTTCTGTCCCGCTCGCTCCTCCCGCCAATGGTGTAGCTTTCATCAAATGCTCTTCTGTGTGAAATGAGACGGAGGAGATTGGCTCGGAGTATTAGCTCGAGAGAGGGAGATTCAGTAAGGAGGTTGTAAAAATGAGTCCTCCGCGGGGAAATGCCCACAGCTGTATTAAGATCTGTCTCCTTGTCTTTTAAATGGCTCCCATTCTCCAACTAATTGTTTTGAAGCCAGCCTTGTAAATCCCTGGCGAGATCTGGCGCTACACACAGAGTTAGCCCGCAGTTACAGAAATATCTCCCTTTTATCAATCTTTGAGAGGGAAATATATCTTTTCAACCTCCACCTTGTACTCTCTCGTTCCGTAAAAATCTTTTTGTTCATCTTTTATTTTACACTTGATAGAAGTGTTTGTTTAGTTCCTTTCACAAACAGCAGGATACACACAACGTGGCAAATGTTAACAACTTGTATCCAACGCAGAATTGAAATACAAGAGATGCCAGCAACTTGTCGTATTTTTTGGGGTATTGCTGTGGTTTGTAGTCGATCACATATTAGAGTATTGTGTACACTACACTTTTCTAAATGTAGTTTCCTTGTTTCTATATTAATTTTATACCAAATGCAGACAAATAAGTGAAATATTTCGTTTTGTAGTCTTCTTGATTTTTTTAGTCATGATCTACTGTCTCTTTTTTTTTTTTTTACTTACCACATGCAGTTGCAGTCACTGTGATTTAACAGGCCCGTATGCACCCGTGCGCCATTGCACTCGGAAATCTCTACAGTCGAACATGAAAAATCACATGCGTAAAATTTGTTATGAGTAGAAACACATAGATATTGAAAGACATTCACTTATTTTGTGTAGTCTTGACCAATGTTCCCTCTTAGCTGCGCAATTCCGCACTTGTCGCACACACTCAGTGCACATGAAAACCGATCCAATGCAGTGAACCACAGCCTTTCTTTCATCTTTTTTTTTTTTTTTTTTTTTTTTTTTTTATCATGGAAGCACAAAGTCTATAACAACAGCTGCTGTGCAACCTACTTCTACTTCCTAGTTTACCTGACACCGCCCCCCTCCGCTCTTAAAAGGGTACACTCATAATTACAAACATAACACACGCCCACAACTTCATATCTGTGGGGATGACTGGTGGACAACACTCGTAACTTTATATCTATGGGCATGACTGACCACACCCGTACATTTTTCAAATGTGAGTGACTGGAGTTGTCATGTTTCTTTTCAGTTTGTGAGGAGTGTAAATGTATAAATCAAATGTCAATTCCTCAATAATTTGTGAAGTGCCGCGCTGCACTGTATTATGCATCATGCTTAGGTTCTTTTCTAATATTATGTGCAGCTAGGTAACAGTAACGTATATATTTTCTCAAAATCTGAAAGCAAATATATGCACAATATGTAGAAGACAGCATAAAAAAGAATGATACATGTCTATTTTTCGTGCTTTTTTTTTTAAACCAATTTTGATTGGGCGGCATCTTGGATTAGTTGGAAAGTGTTGGCCTCACAGTTCTGAGGTCCCAGGTTCGATCCCTGATTCACCTGTGTGGAGTTTGCATGTTCTCCCTGTGCCTGCGTGGGTTTTCTTCTGGTACTCTTGTTTCCTCCCACATCCCAAAAACATGCAACATTAATTGGACACTCTAAATTGTCCCTAGGCGGGATTGTGAGTGCGACTGTTTGTCTCTATGTGCCCTGCGATTAGCTGGCAACGAGTTCAGGGTGTACCCCGCCTCCTGCCCGTTGACAGCTGGGCTAGGCTCCAGCACTCCCTGCGACACTTATGAGGCTAAGCGGCTAAGAAAATGGATGGATGGGTGGATGGATAATTTTGATTGTTTACATAAAGTTTCACCAATGAATCATCCATCTTTTCTGCTTGTTTCAAAGATTGTAATCAATGTTATCGATTTCCCTTTTAATCTTGTACCTCAGGTAAAAGCTCTTCACAAATACAATTTGACTTACGACGCCGTGTTTGAATATCGTTTTCTGCAGTTATCGTGAAAACTCAAGGTCGAGGCGGTGATGAGTTAAGCTTTCTAATGAAAACTTTCAAAGTGCTAAACAACCTTGGGCAGCAATGTTGTATGGAGCAGTCAGGCCAAGGTGAAGGGACTGTACATCAGAAGGTGAAGATAGTGCCATGGAAAGAAGAGAATTAAAGTATTAAATTGTTGCTTTGTGAGCATGACTCAATGTCAGGCCTGAATCAACAACCTTGTCAAGTTGGTATATTTATCCACACAATGTGACTCTGAGCCAAGGGGACTTTGGAGGAAAGTGCGGCCTTCCCTTTGTATGCAAGTCAAATGAAGCCAAGTTAGTTTGACTGATATGGATATTACTGGGCTGGATATTACCACCGAAGCAGGTTTTTCCATATTCATGCTGATTATTTTTGGTCTTTTCACACAAAGCGGGATTAAATGCTGCCTGCTGAACAGTCAGAAACCAATCAGCGGCTTTGATGTGAAGCCTTGGCAGACGTAGGGTGGGAGAAGTGAAAGGGGAGGGAAGAGAACGGCTGTTTGGTGGGGGAAGTAGAGTTGAGAGAGAGGAGGGGGGCTGTAAACAGATGAAGGAAGCGAGAGAGAAAAGCGAGCACACTTGAGAAGGACCCGGAGTGAGACGGGGAGTTGAAAGAGCGTCCGTTCTGGTCAAGATGAGATGGTTGATTGCGCATGGATGGCATCCAGGAAGTATCCGGAATGGATTGGAAGAGCGTCGCGTCCTTTGAGAGCTTCTCTTTTAATCATGGCTGCCGGGGCTTTGGGAAACCGCCTCACCAAGGAGAGGACACTCTTAATTAGACGGCGTGTTACTGCACGTCCCCATTGAAGCAACACCCCGCGCGCCAATGATTAGACTTTGTTTCAGTCTGACACCAACAAACAAGCGCACACCTCAAAAGTTATGCTGCCTTTTGGTGACCCTTCCGCCATTCATGCAAAATCAAACAGTGCACAATATTCACATTTGAAAGAATCCAGGTTCATTTTTGCATTGCATTGTCTTTTTATTGGAAAAAAGGTGATTTCTATGTTAGTTAAAATGAGAGGTGGGAGGGTACAGTAGCCAAAAACTGTACTTATATACTGTTACTTTAAAGCAAAGCAAATGTACTTACATAGGGCATTTCATACCCCAGGTAACACAATGGGCTTTACATGTTTAAAACCATTTAGAATCAAAGTTAAAAAAAAGATAGCTTGTAATTATTTTAAACAGAAAACAAAACAAAACAAAAGTACAGTTAATACAGCTTACAGAGCAAGAAATATAATTTAAAAGCATGAGCAAATGGGAGAGTGTTGAACCTGGACTTAAAAACATAGATACTTGGAGCTGACGTCACTTCTTTTGGCAATTTATTCAGTTTGTGTGCAGAATAATAGCTAAATGCTGCTTCAAACGTGTTTCTTTTGGACTCTGTGGTCCACTATTTGACCTGAATGTGTCAATCTCTGAGCCCGACTGGCTTTATATTCCGTTGGCATTTCCTTCATGTCCAACATACAGAAGCTAAACCCTTGGTTGATTTTTAGACCAGTAGGAGATCTTTAAAATGTATTGTCAAGCTGACTGGAAGCCTGTGTAAAAACTTTAGAGTTTGAGTAATATGCTCTGACCTCTGAGTTCTGGACAAAAACCTGAACTGCAGCATTCTGAATGAGCTCCAGATGCTTAATGCTCTTTTTGGAGAGTCCAACCAGAAGACCATTACAATAGTCAAGTCTACTTGAGATAAAAGCATGGATGGGGTTCTCCTTGTCTGAGGTTGTAGTCAATTCGGAGTTCAGTTTCTCTCCACTTGTGTTCTGCTTTTCTACACTTGATTTAGAGGTCTTTACCATCATTGTGCGACTCCACGGTATTCTAGGTTGTCTCAAGATTGTCTTCGTTTTAGTGACAGTGACAGCCTTCATGACATTTGAGAATTTCTAGGTGAAATTATCAAATGGTTCGTCATTCATAGTTTGTGGGACAGCCTCAGTTTCCATAAACTTAGCGGCACTACTCTAATTTATCTACATTTTCTTAATAGACATAGGGGTTGTCTGAACTTTTGCAAGAATCTTTAATTCAAAGAATACACAAAAATGGTCATAAATATCCTTCATATCAGTTGATAGAATTTCAAAATGTCGAACTGGCAAATATATCATATAGATTAACCCTCCCTTCCCCTCCACTTGGCTTATACTAAAACAATAATTCAAAAACTTCATTTTAAAAAGTGATAAAGCAAATCCATCCACAGGAAATTGAGTTAAAAATGCAATCTTTCTTTCTACTTCTTAAATACCACAATAGGTTCACCAACTAGGAATTCCTGTAACATGTTTCTTAAGGTCAAAGCAAAGTTGTTGTAGGCTGAAATGTGGAACTTTCTAGACAGATACAAATTACAGCACATCACCTAGCTGGTCTCTAAGTTAAAACGATTGAATCTTGCTTGACATACACTATTCACTTCATTCTTTGTGGGGGCTTTGTATGCGGTCCTGTGATTGGTTAAAAAATGTGTGAAATGACGTTTGATTGTTGATGCAGTCACGTGACAACACTGTTCTTTCTGATGAACCAAAAAAATAGATGGTGCACATTGGTACATAAATAAAGATCTGATTGATTGATTGCTGGCTATTTTCACTATTAACATGATGAGTTGGTGTAACTTTTTTCAAAGTTCACCTTCGATGTTACTTATTCAATGACAGTTGAAATTTCATTTATTGTTTTCTCCACAGTAAAGCCTGGCTTTCCTCCATGCCTCTGAAAGGCACCCAGTGATCCGAATCCTTCTCGGTGCCCGGTTTTGTCAGCATCCCAGGTCAGTTACCCTACTCTGCTGAAAACATTTGAGCATTACAGCACTTACACTTGAGTACTTGATCATCTTACAAAAACAAGAATATTTGAGCAATGTCATTTTGTTAGATAATTGGCTATGACCTGTTTCAAGGAGAATGATGTGAAAATTGATTTTTTTCCCTTTCATTCATGGCAATATTTAATTGGTTAGTTCAAGGGTGTAAAATGCATATCTGGTCTGCCACATCTTCTGTGACCCACTACAGTGTGTCTACGTCATGTTTCTTGCTCACGAGATTTGTTCCTTTTGTTTTGGTAGAAAACGTGTATAAAATTTTTCTTCACTGTCTTCACTCACTGGTATACTAAAATGTTTGCCACTAATTTCTGTGACTTTTCAAAATGAGTTGGGTGTTTAAAAAAATACAATAGCGATCAAATGCAGCGGTAAATATAAAAATATAAAGTTATTATTGTGATGTTTTTGCTGTATTTTGGCTTTCAGTCATGGTCCTCTGAGGTAAACCATAACTACGACGTGGCCCATTTTTAAAAATTTGGTTTTTAGTCATGCTGTTTCCAACACACCAACAGACACAGCAATGTTGCCTTTCAAAGTTCTAAGATACTTGCCGTCAGATGTTAAAGGAGCAGATTTTTTGGGGTGTTTCTGCTCAGCCTTCCCTGCTGGTTGTCATTTTCAAGTTGAAACAGTTGTTCTCGCTGCGTGTTACCGCAGCCTTGGCACTCACCCTGGTGAAGAAACATTATAAACCAAAACACACAAGATCAGACCCGGTGATTTTAGCAAAGACAACACCGTCAGAAATGTTAATGAACCAATTGATAGACAGATTTGTCTTGCGAAGAAAGAGAGTTGCAAGGAAGAAGCATCTGATTAATAATCGCTGAGTGATTAAAACTAGATTAGACTCTGAGGATTATCTCAGTTACATTACCTCCCTATTATCTGTTTAATTAATTAATTTAGTTTGAATTTATCACTTTTGGAAGGTCATAAAAAAGTCTTGCAATAAACCAGATTTTTTTCCCCTGTATGATTGTGTTTTTTTTTTAATTTTTCAATCCAGACAATTTTAACCACATGGCAAATAATTTGCTGATAAAGTACACTACAATGATTACGTAAAACGCATGTTACGTAAATAATTTCTTTGTTCCTTAATTCGTGGCCTAATATTGCTTTTCACCATGCAGCATGTCCACCATGTTTGAGTATTACATTTTTGGTGCATACATGTCCAGTTCTTTGATACATAACACATGTCATTCCCCCATTTTCAATCGGCTCCAAAAATGTGACAAGGCTAAATATGCTACATATCGTTGTCGCATCAGGCAGGTACGGGTCGGACTCTGAGGGGGGAAACTCTGGAGCCAGAGCTTGGCCTCTAAGCCAAGAACAGCCCCAGAGCCAGGCAGGCGCCGACAATGTGACTGATGCTAGCTGGCAGCTGGCTACACGCTCCTACTGTTAGAGAGGTGAAAAGATAGAGAGAGACAGCGGGGAGAGATGAATGATTCAGGTCATGTGTCAGAACAGGATTGATTTGGATCCCAACCAAAAACACTGATGGCTTATGGAGACAGAGAGATGGATGGAGTGACAAAGAAAGAATGACTAATAGATTTTGGGTACCTGAAGTTGCCAGTTGGCTCCTGTTGAATGGCGGAGGCCATCGGGAATTAGCTCGACGCACACTTTTGCTACTGAGATTGTGATCTGTTGCTATTTCAGCACTTACGGTAACTATACGGTTTCACGTTGTCGCAATAAAGAGCTCACACCGTGCGCACAATAGAAGGTGGCAAAAAGCTTTGCAGATATTCAGCGTCGTGGAGATTTAAGTCCACACTCGCTGCTTCATCCCTCTGTACTGCAGAGTAACTCATCAATTCTCCAAGCATTGTCTTGCGCCGCATTGTCCTCTAAAGCGGCCAGATGCCCACAGCCACTAAACACCGGAGCAGGCACAATAGACGCACGCCGAGAGAAGCGGTCTTGGCACAAGAGATCTGCATACGCACCCACAATTAACACATGCACAAACTCACCTATGGTGCACATGTGCTCATGCACACTCTCAGGGGCTCAGAGGTAGAAAGCTGCTGCAACAAAGGCAGGGAAGAGAGGGCCAGACCCCTATACAAGCCCTGTGGGGCTGAGGATGGACACACACTTGTACACACTGCACACAGCATAATTCCGGAGCCCGCATCCTGAAGGCTGAGAGGAGAGAAGCAGGTAAAGGCGTTTCTAAGCTGGAGGATCACGTCAAATAACGAAAATGATGTTGATGTGGGTTTAGAAAGTGGGGAACAATGATGTGATCTCCACCGTTTGTTTAATGGCTAAGGCCAAAGCTGTACTTTAGGTGAGTAGATGTCCTCCTTTTCGTTGCACTTTTACATGCATGCGAACTTACACTTACACCACAACTAAAATATTGGCCAAAGTTTGAAGAGTAACCTGTGAGAGGCAGCATGGTCCCATAGGACTTCCAAACTGCTGAAAAATACAAAAAGGTAGCTGGCGTTATAGTCGGGGAGTAAATAGAAGAAGCTAGACTATAAACGTTAGTCTACTTGTTTGGTATATTTTTATAAAATAACGTGGGTGATATGTTTTGCAAAAATCAGGAATGTTATACAAATAATTTGTGTACAGGAGTAGGATTAAATTACAACTAGATGTTGTCCACACACAATAAGGATATGTGATCATAAACACTGAATGGGTTTAACATAAAGTTTTGATTTGAGATATTAGTGAGCCGACTTGTGAAGTTTTAGACATACAAGTCTTTGCATTTTTTGACTTGCAAGCAAAATGTTTTGATCTGAAAGCCATATGGTGGCATTGAACTCAACTAACACCCCAGTTTTACAGAAAGTAAACAATCCTTCAAAAAGGACACTTGAACCCGTTTAATGCCACTCCCAGTTAAAGCTTATTGTTAAACTAAACTAAACTAAACTAAACAATGCTGTGTGATTAGTTTAATGTAGTTTTTAAATACAAAACAACCACATAATGTTACCTGTTAGCTAATTACTAGCACATAATTAGAAAAGCAATAGATGGGCTAACATACAGCATCTCTGTGGAGCTGCTTCAAATAACAGATATTTGAACACAAACAGTGCAGCAAAACATAGAGACTGTAGTATCAGGACGTGTAGGGTTGTGTCATCTATTCTAATGTGAATGAATGCAGTGGCTCTTTTCAAATAGATAGACCAAATGTTGGGGAAGGTGAGGGGTTAAAAGACAGCCTGAAGAAAGCTTAATTAGCGGCCTCAGCGGGTATTGTCGCAAACTGACTTGACTGACCAGCATGCACACATGCACACATACACTAACTGGACCCATTCTAGCCCCAACCTTGGTGTTAGTTATCAGGGAGGGGAAGTGCAGTTGCGTGTTACGCTGGACATGTGCAGCGCTCTACGGTGAAAATACAAGCGAAGTCACTTAACGTGTCATTGTTCACGCTCTGTACTCAACACGTGACCAAACTGAGGATTTCTTTTGCTGAATATTTAAAGGGAAGAGCGTAGGAAGCGTATTTGCGGCCCAATGCCTGACGCATTGTGCTTGGTTGTGTGACAGACGGAGTACGTGTGTACTCAGGTGTGTTATCATCGAGATGCGTGTTACTGCGGAAGTACAGACTCAAGAAAAGGGCAACACAGAGGATTTTTTTTTCAAGATTAGAAAACTGCATCTACCAAGATTCCACAGATTGGAAAGTGTACGTTAATAGGCATTCGGATAGTCTAATAATTTCCAACCAATGTCTGCATATAGAGACAAGTAGAACGATTACCGCATTTTCCGCACTATAAGGCTCACCGAAAAAGCCTTTAATTTTCTCAAAAGCCGATGGTGCGCCTTATAATCGGGTGCGCCTTATATACAGTATGGATCAATATCGAGCCTTTCGTGAAGCTCCATCTAACAGATGCATAACGTAACCCCAGCCTCTACTGGAGCATCTATTCTATGCGCCTTATAATGTGGTGCGCCTTATATATGGAAAAAAGTTTTAAAATTGTACATTTATTGAAGGTGCGCCTTATAATGCGGTGCGCCTTATAGTGCGGAAAATACAGTAGATGTTCAGCCATTTGATGCCAATTAAACTGTGTATCCACTTTTTTGTGACATTTTTGTGTTTTGCTGTGAGTTAATGTAAAATATGCGCCTTAGCCCAATAAAAATTGGTCCATCTTGCTTTTTTATATAGTATGCCACTTTACCCAAAATATCCTGAGCAAGGCTCAGAATCTACTTTCGTCAAAGAATGAAGCTCACTTTGCGGCTTGTGCAGTGATACTATTGAGTCAGTACTGGTAGACTTTTTTTTAAATCAAGATGAACAGTAAAAAATGCGGTGAGGTTATTCTTTAAATTCTTTTGCCCTTGTACAGTACAACCTCGGTTCTAAACCACAATCCGTTCCAGAAGGTGGTTCGAGAAGCAATTTGTTCGAAAACCGAATCGATATTTCCCACGTCTGGGTACAGAGGCTGCGTTATACACAATAACAACCCTCATCGTGGATTAGCTGGCCGGGCCTCGCGTATTATGTTATTTCTGGGATTTTTCGTGGTGCGTTCGGATGTACATTAACGAAGCGTATTGTGGGTCAGCTGATCGGGCTGTGTGCGTTATGTTATTTCTGTGTATTTCGGGGTGCGTTCGAATTCACAATGACAACGCGTGTCGTGGGTCAGCTGTTTGGGTCGTGCGCGTTATGTTACTTCCAGGTTTTTTCGCGGTGCGTTCGAATTTACAATAAGAAAGCGCGTTGTGGGTCACCTGATCGGGCTCTGCATGTTATGCTATTTCCGGGTTTTTCGGCGGCGTAGAAATTCACAAAAAAAGCGCGTCATGGGTCAGCTGGTCGGGCCGCACGCGCTATGTTATATCCGGGTTTTGTCGCAGGCATTTGAGTACCGATTTTCGTTTGAAAACAGAAGCAAAAAAATCTTGAAATTTTAGTTTGAGAACGGAGACGTTTGAGAACCGAGTATTTACTGTACTTTGTAAACTCTTACGTTTAAACAAGGCAGAGCTGGTATGTCTCCCACAGCTTACTCGCTGATCCACAAAGATAATCAAACACAAATAACTAAAGTCTCTTTAGAATCTGTACTTAGACTGCAAAGTAGCCATTTTGGTTTTAATGCTATAATTCAAATCTGAAATGGTCAAGAAAGAAAATGAGTTTAACGCTGTTTGACTGTTCAGAAAAATATGTAATGTGGGTCCTAAATTATTCTATGTTCTAAATAACAAGTCAAACCAGCCTGACACTTGTCAAATTTGGAGCCTTGATTCAAATTAGATTTCAGCGTTTTGCCTTTCATAAAAAGCACAGCATAAGAGTCCTTGAAAGTTTGAAGGACGAAAGAGAGCACAGGTAAACTCATCTGTGCCACCGGTTTAGTCTCTGGACAATCAAGTCTGAAGAGGAGGTTAAAGAGGTTATTTGACAAAATGATTGCCATAATGGGTTAGGATGAATGATCTGATGGCTGTAAATGTATTATATCTTCAAGCATTTTCATACATAACGACATTCGCCCTCAGAGAGAGTCACTCTGAATTGATGCAACAAGTGATATTTATGGTATTAGAGTGGGGTAGTGACATTTCTGCCAGACAGCCATGAGACCACCCGTCTGGTGTCTGGCTTTGTGAGTATTTGCCGCCTCTCGCATCGGCTAATAAAGAACAACACTTCACTATCTGCTTGATGTCTACAAGGAGATACTTTCGCGAAATAAGCCAAATGATAGGGAAATATACTCCAAGCTGTGACACATCTTCCGAAGATAATATCAGAGAGAAAGAGTCTGGTTACGAATACATTTACAAAACCAAATCATTGGGATAAGTACCCTATTTCCCGGTCTACAGAGCGCACCTGGTTATAAGTCTCACCCAGTACATTTGTAAAGGAAATACTATTTGGTACATACATGGGCCGCAGCCGTGGAAAAGCCGCAAGTGCCCACATTGAAACACGAGATATTTACAAAGAAAGACGGTACAAAGAGAGTTTAATGCTAACCAGTGCTGTTAGTGCGGCGCTAAGACTAGCGCCGCTGCGCTAACGCTAACTCTAGCCCAAGGGTCATCAACCTTTTTGAGGCTGACGGCTACCTCATGAGAACTGATTGTACGAAGGGCTACATGACTTGTTTGCAGCAAACTTCAGTCATAGTTCATTATTCATACATAAAATGGTTTTGTTTTTATTTTTTTTATGATGTGACGTTACAGGTATTTTAAATATTTAAATAACAAGCTAGTCAGATTCAAAATTTAAAGCTGTGGTATTTTTAGAACATGCCTCGCGGGCACCTTAAATTGTCCTCACGGGCTACCATGGCCACCGCTTTGGTGACCCCTGCTCTAGCGCCACTGTGGTAACGCTAGCATTAGTGCCACACTAAGAGTGCCAGTTAAAAAAACTTACTGTTAAAAATCACAGAGACACGGCATAACACGCTAGCGCAGCGCTAACAGCGCCGGACCGGTAAAAGTCACTTCCTCGGCACGTATATTCCACCGGTCTCACTCTTACCTATTCCGCTCGAGTGCACAAATTAGCCACATCACCACATAAACCGCAGGGTTGAAAGCGTGTGGAAAAATGTCGCGGCTTATAGGCTGGAAATGACATTAATTATATTGAATGGAGAATACTTGAGTAAATTTTATGGTCACTTTCAGAGAATTTAGTACGAAATCCTGCAAAATAATGATCACTATATTATGTTTTGGTTGATCCTGCCTTAAAAACTTGATAAGCATGTCAGACATACTGCGCCAAAAGTGCTATATTTTGCCATATTCTCAGTTTTAGAGTAAAATAAGCCTTCATTAGTCCAGCGATGGGGAAATTTGGGCTTTATAGCTGCAAAGCGGACAGTAGCAGCAGACTAAAATAATCACATTAAAGTCTCCAAAAATACCAAAGTTCATATTTACAACACCATGTAGGCATTGAAACTGAGCGGAGTAATTGCAGCAATGTGTGTTGTAACTGTACATGAGTAAATAGAAGTTAGTGGGAACAGCAGCATTTTATGTAGCCAAAAATAACTTCAATATACAGACGTCATTAAACCGTCTGTATTAAAGTAGTTAAAAATTAATTTCATATGGTTAGTACTAAGAATATATGCTTGTACTCATAGAGTACCGTAATATCCAGCCTACAAGTCGCGACTTTTTTTACACGCTGCGGTTTATGCGGTGATGTGGCTAATTTGTGCATTTTTTCTAACGGCCGCAAGGATGCACTCAAGCAGAAAAGGTAAGAATGAGACCGGTGGAATATATGTGCCAAGGAAGTGACTTTTACCGGCCCTGTTAGCCCTGCGCTAGCATTACCGCTGTGCTTGCGTGTTGTTGCTGTGTCACTGGCGTGTCTCAGTGATATTTATCAGTAAGTTTTATTCTCACCGGCCCTGTTAGCATTACCGTTAGCGCGGCAATGTGTTAGTGTTCGTTTTAGCGTGGTGCTAGCATTAGCGCGGCATTAGCTCTTTCTATGTACCGTCTTTCTTTGTAAATATCTTGTGTTTCAATGTGGGCACTTGTGGCTTTTACACAGCTGCGGCGTATGTATGTATCAAATGGTATTTCCTTGACAAATGTACTCTGTGAGGCTTATCACCAGGTGCGCTCTGTCGGCCGGGAATTGCGGTATATGCTCTGTGTATATAAAAACATAGTATTAGTGCATCCCTGTTCGGTCATGCTGTACAATGCAAATAGTTTGTGAAACAGAGGCATGGCAACTAGTTGTTGGAGGGATGCTACTCTGCTTCCTGACCGTCTCTGTGCCCATGAGCAAGGCACTGACCGAAGCTCAAGATGTGCCGCAGTTTTTGCGTGCACCTTTCACTCTGCTGTCACTCCTCACCTACCTGCACGTGTATAATCCATTTCTTTGTGTGTTCCACAATGCAAAATATACAACATTTCCCCTTCAAGCCTGTTAACGTTGCCGTGCCCAAAGGGTCAAAAAGAATGAATGGTGATCTTCCTTCCTCTGTAGTTATCATGTTAGTGCTTACCTGTCCATCTTTTCCCCGTGCCTGTCGGCGACAGCTGCTTCGCAGCTGCTTTGGGCAGGAAATTCGGTGTCTTGACTAGCTGTCTTCTTGGCTGACAGCAGAGTATAGCTGAGAACTGAAGAATCAGGAAACAGCTTTTATCTTGTCTGTCTCCTGCCTTTTGCTCCCAACTCCCAACTCTGCATCTGAGAGTGAGACAGAAACTGGTGGTGGGGGGGTTGAAAAAGCAGGACGGAGCGGGGAAATAATATTACACAGAGACACAGAGAGAAATGAGAGGAAGTTGAGACAGAAAGCTGATGGCGGCATCTTTCCAAGAAAATGCTTTGTTTCCCCTACTTCTGGCTTTTTTTTTTTTTTGATGTATTCAGACAAACCCACAGTGCTCCGATGGGTGAAACAGGCACAGCAACAACAGATGAAGAGTGTCAGCTGGTGGTTAGGAGTCTCACGCACGCTGTTTATCTGCCGCCGCCTCCCCGAATGCCTTCCAACTTGCTCCTTCCACTCCCTCTTTTGTCTTGCTCGTCTTCCCTCCCTCCGAGCCGAGTCGTCGGAGTGAACTCGAGATGAATGATTTGCCGAACATCTGATCGCTAACAGAAAATGAAAATTTTCAGGCGGGGTGTAGAGCCTGAGAAGTTCAACCACTGCCTTCCAGACGCCCGTGTGATACTGTCGAGTCCTTGTCTTTAGTAGGTGGCTTATTCAACTAGCTCCGCAGGATAGCTGTAATTGGTTAGGGGTAACTGTTGTAATGGTTACATTGACTTGAATGTGTACTGCAGCATAATTTCATGTTAAATTAATTCAATTAACTAGCCTCAACATTATGTACACTTGTACTGTTTACAATTTAATGACAAAAACTAGGCCTGTACATGAATAAGGCTCAACTTTGCATATAGAGCTCGTGCACGTGACGTCACCATTTTCACGGCGCCATATTGCCGGTCAAGAAGAGCTGCTCGACAGTGTGGGGGACGTTGAACCGGAGCAGAATATTCACAATGCCCGAGACTTGTTGTGCTGTTGGTTGTTACAACAGATGACAGATATTCAAAGAGATCATTCTATGGAATACCATCTGAAAAGACAAGAAAATATTGATGGATTTCAGCAATTAAATGTGATGGATGGTGCCCAACCAAATACACACAACTGTGTGGCGATCACGTCAGGTAGGAATTATTCTTCTCAATCTCAAATTCCCAAGAAGTATTTATAATTCCAATTTGGCTCATTTGAGAACAATGCGTTAAAAAAAAAAAAAAACGAACAAACAGCCAAAAAACGACAGGGAGTCATCTCCAACGTACACAGACGCGTGTTGGGGCCACATGTTAAACTTCGGTAAACCTCGCCCCAACAACTTTTTTTTTTTTTAATGTGCATTGTTCTCAAATGAGTCCAATGTGTATCTAAAAAAAGAAAATAAACCGTCTGTCACAAAGAGGTTTACATAGTTTAACGTGTCGCCACAACACGCTTCGTGTACGTTGGAGATGACTCCCTGTTGTTTTTTTTTTTTTTTTAAACGCATTGTCTCTCAAATGAGCCAACTTGGGAAACGGTACAGCAGAGCCGACTCGCTTGTCCTCTTTTTTTTTCCACTCATAGTTAATGAATATGAGTTTGTGTAAAACCAGGGGTCACTTATTTAAATATTGGTATTTGTATTGAATAATAGCTTAAAAGATCGATGGAATCCGGCAAAGGTTAACGTGTCCCCAAACACACTTCCGCGTTCACAAACCGTCAAAAACGTCACTATGTGGGATTTAATACTGATGAAAACAGATCCAGCAACAAAGTATTTGTATGCATCCAGAATTTTCTCTGCTTTCAATCTTTTCCGTGTAAATCTTGACGACTTACTCACCAGATCCATGTGTAGATCCAGTTGTCCAAGACAAGCGAAGTGAGTTAACAGTCTTGTTTCTTATCGGCAAAAACATACTTTTTGGCATTAAATACAGGTCCTCTATGCCGAGTTTATCTAATTTCTCCACATACTGTCGTTTATTTTCACCTTCTAAATGGCTGGGCGTCGCGCTACAAGACATATCTCCGTGTCGTCTCCAACCGACTTAGCATGGAGCAATGCTTAGCTTGACCGGCAAACATGGCGAGGTAAACAAACGTCACGTGATTTTATGACGTAGGTGCACGAGCTCTCTAGACTTTTTTAAGGTCTTCGTTTATCAAGGGAAGAGCTGATTTTAGCCTGGATTTAGCCAGGAAGTTAAAAAAAATAAAAATGTTATCACATACCATGTAAGTGTAAATTGTTCTTCGAGAATAACATTTATGGAGCACTGTACACATTTGGGACATTTTAAAGATTACATCTATTACGGTTAGAAGAGCTGAAGGACACTTGGACTCTGCTTGTCCCTAAGGCCACTTTGACATTAAAAAAAAAAAATAATAATTAAATTAAGAATTTGAGAATATACTGTTACAGTTTTTTTGTTTGTTTTTTTTTTTAAAGAGAAAAAAATCAACATTGCATTTTGTAGATAATTTGGTGGCGCGTTGAAAGTCTCAGACATGGATGTATGCGTACGTTGTTTAGGAAGCACAGTGACTTCTTAATGCTTGACTGAGATTTAGCGCCACTAATCTACAGTCAGCACTTCTGTCTGAAGCTTAATGGTTTTACTGTGCTGTGGTGGGGCTGTAGTATTGTATTTGACATTCTCTCTCGCTCGCTCTCTCTCTCATACACACACACACTTAGCATCCACATATGCACGCTTGCATAGATTGACCTTGACTAAGAAGCTCTCTAAACTGGAAAAAGACTCATGGAGCATTTACACTGGCTTTGCTCACTTCAGCAAGCATAATTTAATGTGCTACCACTGGCTGTTGTATTTGTTCACCCTTTACTGCCTAATCGCTGAACACGTTCTCTGTGAACAACGGCCAGAAAATGCAAAAAAAAAAAAAAGCAATTCTGAGCACAATGTATACAACTAAGGGTGCAAAAAAGCATTAAACACTGCCGGCTGAAAGTTTGATTCATGGCCTCAAGATACAGTATGTTCAACATGAACTTTCACAATTAATATTCATGAGAAATGTAGACATTTTTGCCAGAGTAAATTATATATTAATCCAAAGTAGATTTTTTTTTTTTTTTTTTTAAAGCACAGCACAGCATTGCCTCTGAAAAGGTAATTCATCAATTAGGGCTCACGCGCTAGTGGCTCCATTCACCTCGTCATTGAGGTTTGACTAATATGAGGTAATCATAGATCTCGGCAATGATTGAATGATCACGTGAATGTCGGTGTCTCTATGTCGTGAGTGTCTTCGTTGAAGTGTCCTTCCTTCCTGCTCTCGCTATGTTTTCCAAGCGTGTTTGTGACACTCGTGTTTGTTTTTATGTCATTTGTTCATGTGTGTGGTTTGTGCAACAGGGTCGCGGTCAATTTGATGTGTCAATGCGTGGTTTCTCCCCATGATAATTCCCTCCGTCCAGCAAACCATCAGCTGGAAAATAGACCGCCATTATTATGAGATTAACTCAAGTGGTCAAGGATTCAAAGAGCAAAATCAATGACGTTTTAAACCGGTTTCCCACTCAGCTCGATTCACCTCTTTGTGGTAGGAACTCACGGGCGGCACAGTGGGTCAGCTGGAAACCCTTGGCCTCACAGTTCTGAGGTCCCGGGTTCAATCCCGGACCTGCCTGTGTTCTCCTTGTGTCTGCGTGGGTTTTCTCCGGGTACTCCGGTTTCCTCCCACATCCCAAAAACATGCAACATTAATTGGGCACTCTAAATTGCCCCTAGGTTTGATTGTTAGTGCGGCTGTTTGTCTCGATGTCCCTTGTCATTGGTTGGCGACCAGTTCAGGGTGTACCCTGCCTCCTGCCCGTTGACATAGTTTCCAGCATTCCCCGCGACCCTCGTGAGGATAAGCGGCTGAGAAAATGGATAGATAGGAATTCCCATCAACATTTTTATCTGATTTTTAATTAATTCAATCCCATGATGTGGACTTCTTGTATGTTTGGAGAGTGGAAATTGTACTTATGTCAGAAGGTGTAAGAGGGAACTAAGGTTGCAGAGCGTGGCATTCTTGAGAATAATCGAGGATTTCAGGGGAAAATCTGGACTAAGATAAGGTGTACCCTGCGTCCTGCCCGTTGAGAGCTGGGATGTGCTCCAGCACTCCCCACGACCCTTGTGAGGATAAGCAGCTAAGATAATGGATGGATGCTCATGTTGTTCACCTTTGGTCGTGGGCAGTCACTCTCAGGTGTTAAACTTCACAGTCTGATCCAAAGCCGGCAAATTCTTTGGTCAACTTCAACCCTTCATCAGTACCTTGCATATAGGGCAGCAAAGACTGAAGGCTGAAGAATACACTTTTTAAAAAAAAATTCTTTTCACAATAACTGTGCCAATATTGTAAATATTTTTTCCGAGTCCCTTTAACTCAAATTTAATGTTTTCTATCCCGTTTTGTTTATATTGGTTCAAGCACCCGATGGAGTAGTGCTCGTTAGCTGACAATAAAGGCTTTTGATTTGAAACGGCGGGGGGTGGGGGGGGATTACAATCTGTAAAAAACAAAAAGAAATTAAGATTGATATGTATAAGACAAAACCTTCCCTGGTAGAACTCTCCCAAGACGATTACCAGAACAGCTTGTGGGATGAAGGAAAACGACACCTAGTTATCACTGTGAGGTGCAGTTTCTGAATATAGCTGTTTGCGTTAATTTATTTTCACATTTTTAGATCCAGAAAAGCAGAAGACAGAATGGATTCTTGGTAGAACAAGAGTCCTGGTCGAGTCTACAATTTTTGTGCCTTTCTGGTTCTTTGGTTCTGGCACAGCTGTGTTCTCCCAATGAAAGGGAGACCAGCCATTTACTTAGTTGGGTTGACCATGTCATGAGCAAGGCTGGACCACGGCCAAGAGGGGCGTGGCCCGGCCACCGCTCCGAGCGGTTTCATCTCTGACACCTGTCGCTGGTCATAATTGTGTCACATGAGGCACTCTGATTAGACAACATATTTAAGTTGGAGTTTTGTCACTTTTTTTTGCCAGTTCGTTGAGTATGCTTTCCCACGTCAAGGGCCACTGCACCATTATAGCCCAGTCACGCTTTTGGTTATGCTCTTTAGTTGACTCGTGCGTGCACCACTTTCTTTTATAATAAAACCCACTGAACATCATGTCCTCGTCTTGGAGTCCTGCATTTGGGTCCGCCCATGCACAGTTGGTTTGTGACAGTCCAGCTTTGTTCCATTTACAGAGGAGTTAAGAACAGGTTGATCTAGTGAGTTACGTAAAAGTCCTCCAAGTTAGTTGGGTCGCAGTTATTCCTGTCCACTCAAATATGACCCTTATGGTGATCATTGACCCACACCTCCTTCCACCAGGGTGAAGGCAGACAAGCTATTTCCTCAAACCGTGTGATACCTCCGGTCCATCTCTCCATTTTCTATACCGTGTATCAGGTTCAGGGTCACCAGGTCTCGATCTTATCCCAGCTGTCTCCGGGTGAGAGGGAGGTTCTATCTTGGACGGATCGCCTGTCAATCACCCACAGACAGACCAATCACCCTCAATTTAGATTCTTCCATTCGAAATCCTAGGATAGTCGGCACCATCCCTGAGCGAAACCACTCAAGGGAGAACACAGAAAGGACATTAAAAAAAAACCTTCCTCCATTTTGTAGCCCACGACTCTGGTCTGCCACAAAGTGAATGACTGGATCTCTCCCTTAGTTTTCCTCATCTTCCAAACCATCCAATCAACGCAAAGTGAAATTATTGCAGTACAGTTATACCTTCCACATTTCCTCCAATCTGAAAGAACCGCTATATTTTTTTTCTCCCCCCTTGCCCATAGAGTGGGTAGAGAAGATTAAAGAAATCTTGTCTTGACAAGTAAGAAAAAAAAAAAAAAAGGGATAACAAACTTGAAAAGACTTAACAAAACCCATTGGTGAAAAAGAGAACTTCAAACAGAATGAGAACGTGCAGACGGTGAAGGAAAGATGCAAATGTACCACCTCGGGCTGGATGTCTGCCTCCATAGCCGACTGTCAATCTGCCTTTACATCTACGCTGAGTTTCTTTTTCCGGTTAAAAACTGGCATTTATCCCGCATCATCATCATCGCTGCAACCATTGCAATCTTTGATTACCCTCGTGTTGTCGTCATGTCATCAAATGCCGCTCTTTATTCACACACTCCATATTACTGCTCCCGTTCCCACATCGCCTCACTTACCGCTGCACGGCAACAATCGTCCAGGGGGGTGGTAGGTGTGTGTGTGTGTGTGGGGAAGAGAATCTTAAAATAGTACTTTTAAGATTGGATCAGATGTAAGCGCTCTGAGGTTTGATCAGCGCTGATGTGTTTGTGTAGCTGACGCTTTACTGGCGGACAAGCTGTCACAGTCGCCTGCTCTGCTGGTCCCCATGGACTGATTATTATAGAGCTGTTATCTCTCTCGTGCACACACACACACACGCACGTATACTGAATGTCTGTTGTAGTACATATCACACCCAAATCTCCATCATCGCGCCCACTTTAATTAGAACGAAGCAGAAGTTTGTGCGCATGTGTTTGTGTGCGCTATTCGTGCTGTGATTTCCCACTCAGTGTTAAGTAGGAGGGGGTGGGGGGGTCACCCCAAAAATGCCCATTATGTGCATGAAAATTATGTAATCCTAATTCCACACCACACATTTTGAAAGGGAACTCTTGTCTGAGGTAATATGCAACGCGTAGCGTATCGCAGTTCTTTTCTTGCCCCCTTTCTCCGTCGCCACGCTCCTTTTTTTTTTTTTTTGCCCGCCTTGTTCTCTCTTCTGCGTGACATCAGAAGCTGGAGCACAGGCTCGCATGTTGCGCTATGTGTGGGTAATTCCCACTGACAACGGTGTTAATGGATGACAATAGCGGAGAGGGGAGCGCCATATGTCTGAGCCTGGGGCGGCGCGGAGAGTGGCAGAGCGCACAAAGGCGAACAAAGACAAGGGGGGGGGGGAATGAATGAGAGAGTGAGAGAAAAGGCAAGATAGGAGGCAGAAATATGAGTTGTGGGGCAGGGGAGACGATTGAAGCGCCCGAGAACAACATTCGCAGGCAGCGAGGAAGAGATAAGTAAAGGGATAGCGGACACAAAATGAAGAAGGGGAAAAAAAACAAAGAAAAGAATTAAAACCATCTTTCTTTCTTTTCTTTCTTTCTTTCTTTTCTTTCTTTCTTTCTTTCTTTCTTTCTTTCTTTCTTTCTTTCCTGTCTTTTTCTTTCCCGTCTTTTTCTTTCCTGTCTTTTTCTTTCCCGTCTTTTTCTTTCCCGTATTTCTTCCTTTCCCGTCTTTCTTCCTTGTCATCTGCATCCAAATCTAAACTCTCACTTAGATGGTTTCTGACTCAACTTCCATTGTTATTAGTACGTATTGTATTTTCTTAGCTGCTTATCCTCACAAGGGTCGCAGGAGTGGTGGTAAGTTTCGACTAAAACTGATTTCAGGCATATATTCTTTATCCCCTTCCTTTTCATAATCAATCCATCCATTTTCTTTACTGCGTATCCTCACAAGGGTCGCAGAGTGTACTGGAGCCTATCCCAGCTGTCAGCGGGCAGGAGGCGGGGTACACCCTGAACTGGTTGCCAGCCAATCACAGGGCACATGGAGACAAACAGCCGCACTCACAATCACACCTTGGGGCAATTTAGAGTGACCAATTAATGTTGCATGTGTTTTGGAATGTGGGAGGAAACCAGAGTGCCCGGAGAAAACCCACACATGCACGGGGAGAACATGCAAACTTCACACAGGCGGGGCCGGGATCGAACTTGGCTCCTCAGAACTGTGAGCCCAACACTTTACCAGCTGCCCCCTTTTAATTTAATTTAATTTAATTAATGGATTGTAATATGTGTGGAATCCTCATATTTAAAATCTTTTGAAAGTGTTTTACTGTTAATGTAGTACTGCTAATATATCCATCCATCCATCCATCCATCCATCCATCCATCCATTTTCTTTGCCGCTTATCCTCACAAGGGTCGGGGGGAGTGCCTTAGCCTATCCCAGCTGTCAACGGGCAGGAGGCGGGGTAGACCCTGACCTGCTTGCCAGCCAATCGCAGGGGACATCGAGACAAACAGACAGACGCACAATCACACCTAGGGGTAATTTAGAGTGTCCAAATAATGTTGCGTGTTTTTTGGAATGTGGGAGGAAACCGGAGTGCCCGGAGAAAACCCACGCAGGCACGGGGAGAACATGCAAACTCCACACGGACGGGGCTGGGATCGAACCCTGGACCTCCTCCCACATCTCAAAAACACGTAACATTAATTGGACACTCTAACTAACCCCTTGACAGCTGGGATAGGCTCCAGCACTCCCCGCGGCCCTTGTGAGGATAAGCGGCAAAGGAAATGGATGGATGGATAGATGTATTAGCAGTATACAGTAACAATAAATCACTTTCAAAACATTTTAAATAACATGGAGATTTGCGTATGTTTCATTCCGCACATATTACAACAGTCTTTTAAAGAGATGTGAGGATCTGTCTGAATATTATAAACTCCTTATTAACTTTTGTTTTTTTTTTGTGTGGTTGGAGCTCAACTTCCCATAGCTGCAGTCACATTTTACCAGTTGCGATTGAATCAACAGCACCTCTGCTGGCTTTGTAATGCACTCCAATATGAATTCAGGTCAACCGGTGTAAAATATACAAATACTTACAGCTAGCGGCTAATGTTAGCCCTCTTCATTAAGTTCACCTTTTACTTCTTTTTAGGCTTAGTCTTGTCCTTCAGTTCCCACTTTTTGTTTCCAACACTTGCACACTCACACACACGAATCTCATGTTTTCATCCACAACTTTGAATTCGGAAGTTAACGGTCCTGTTGACATAAACAGATAAAAGTGGCAACGTGTCAAATATGGGAGAGGAACGCGCGAGAGCGGACAAACAGGGAGGGAGGAGACGTTCCGAAGCAAGGGAAGAGGCCATCTTATTGAAATGGAAATAGAACGCGCCAATTAGAAAAATTCACGAGGAGCTTGTTTGTATCTGCAGCTCCCATAGTTGATATATGCAGCACATTATGACAAAATGAATATGTATCATCTGAATTCCAACTCATATTCTGAGTATTTGAGAACATTCTTTTGAGCCTCACTCATAAACTAAAACTTGGCAAATGTATTTCTCACTTTTAATGTTAGAAGACAGTCCTGTACCGTCTTATAATAAGTACATTACCATAAACTCGTCAATGCAACAAGTGTTGTGTACAGGGACACACACTGAAAGGTGTGTAACTGTGATACCTGAACTTTGTTGAGCCGAGGCTTATCCTCACGAGGGTCGCGGGGAGTGCTGGAGCCTATCGCAGCTGTCAACGGGCAGTAGGCGGGGTACACCCTGAACTGGTCGCCAGCCAATCGCAGGGCACGTCGAGACAGACAACAGTCACACTCACAATCACACTTAGGGGCAATTTCGAGTATCCAATTCATGTTGCATGTTTTTTGGGATGTGGGAGGAAACCGGAGTGCCCGGAGAAAACCCAGGCAGGTCCGGGATTGAACCTGGGACCTCAGAACTGTGAGGCCAACGCTTTACCAGCTGACCCACAGTGCCGCCCCATTAGAAAAATATCGCAGATAATGAAAATGGTCACAAAATGTACCTGTCTATGATTGATTGTGGAAGAGCATTTACCGGTAATTTTTTTGCCTCTCAGTACCGTAATTTCCGGCCTATAGGCCGCAACTTTCAACCCTGCAGTCTATGAGGTGGTACGGCTAATTTGTGCATTTTTCTAACGGTCGCAAGGAGGCACCCGAGCAGAAAGGGCAAACGTGAGACCGGTGGACTATATGTGCCGAGGAAGTGACTTTTACCGGTCCGGCCCTGTTAGCGCTGCGCTAGCATGTTACTGCCGTGCTCAGCGATTTTTACCAGTTTTTTTTTTTTTTTTAACTAGCCCTTTGGATAGGTTTCCAATGATGTCACCACCACCCTTAGACCAATCGGATAAATTAACGCTAGAAAAAAAAATTCACGCTTCACCTATCACCTGTGTTCTCTGACCTCTATGACACACAAGATGGTGTAATTGAAAACCTATCCATTAGCACGATGTTACCATTAGCATTAGCGCGGTGGTAGCATTAGTGGTAATATGGCTAATTTATGTATTTTTCTAACGGCCGCAAGGGGGCACTCTAGTGGAAAAAGTAAGAGTGAGACCGGTGGAATATATTTGCCGAGGAAGTGACTTTTACCGGTCTGCCCCTGTTAGGACTGCGCTAGCATGTTACTGCCGTGCCTCTGTGATTTTTTTTTTTTAACCGGCCCTGTTAGCGCGGCGCTAGTGTTCGTATTAGCGCGACACTAGCGTTAGCATTAGCATTAGCATGACGGCACTAGCGTTAAACACTCTGTGTACTGTCTTTGTAAATATCTCGTGTTTCAATGTGGGCACTTGGTATTTGGTATTTCCTTTACAAATGTACTCGGTGAGGCTTATAACCAGGTGCGCTCTGTAGGCCGGGAATTACTGTATGTGTCGCTGGAATAAATGGATGACGGTCCATTATTTGTTTCTTTAAATACCGCAATTGTTTTTTGTAACTTTTATCTGGAAAAAAAATATTTCTTAGTGTTTAATTGAATATAAAAAAAATAATAACAAAAGGATTGCATTGCCAAATGTCATCTGAAAAACAAAGGCGGTTTCCTTTTTCAAAATGCAGAAATTTACCATCCCGCAGTGTAGCTTGAAAGCAAAATAAGTTTTGCGGAGGAGGCTGTGGAAACAGAAGGAGAGCAGGTTGCAGACAACACAAGCAGCCAAAGTGATTATACAGCGTGTCTGTCTTCACTTCCAGGCCAGTTTGGGTTGCGCTCGCCTCGCTTCCTCCTCCTATTTTTACATCAAAAGTCTCTCGCTGTGCAGCCGAATTATGTTCGCATTCCGCCTCGGAGGATATCAACTTTTCAAAGTCTACCTGTAAGTGTTCTACCGACCGGATCGGTCCAGCCCTATAAAGTCACGGGAGCCTTCAGCCACGAGTTGATGAGAGGACCCCCCCAACCCCCCGTTGTCCAAATCACCTCAGCCCTTTCGCAAAACGCACCGAAGGACAATGAATCTCCGAGGACCTCATTTGCTGTCGTGCGATGCTCGACTGCACCTTCTTCACTCCAAGCGGGCGAAACTGTAAGAACGAGCTATAACGAAGCTTCTCTCCAAACGCCGTCTTTGTTTCTCCTCGCTAACTCTCTACGTTTTTTTTTTTTTTTGTTTGTTTTTTTTTGCGTGAGGTGAGCCCGAAGCTCCACGGAGGGCGAATCTGGTGGAGATCTCCGCCCTTTGAGTTTTGTCATCTTCTCTGTGCCCTTTGGACTTGGGTGAGTGGATGATGCATTTCAGAGCGAGGATAGTTCAAGCGACTTTGCAGTTTTAGAACATGCTGGACACCCCCCGAGCGGGACGTGTCGCAATACTGTAGTATCTTCTCCCAGTGACGCATCACATGAGCAGTAATGACTGCTTAGCCAATGAATAAGAGGATACCTGCCTACTTGTGCCCCAAAAACACAAAAGACCATTTCAAAATGAGCAGTTTCTTTGATCTAGCTATTTATGGGTATATGTTTCACTCAAACACCTGACCCACCTAGGTAAAGTACTGTATAATAATACATGGGTATAACGTACATGACATTGACAACAAAGCTCAGTACTATTATCAGTCGTTTATCACACAAGTAAAAGAAAATATTCCTGTATTTTTATATTGTCCATCTAAATGTGTTGCTCCACACTTTGTTTTAAATATCTGCTGCTTAAGGGATTACGACACTGGAACACAGGTGGCATTCAGTAGCCCGTCTATGGTGCTTTGCATTGTTTCTTAGCACGAAGATAGAAGTTTAATTTGGTCCGTGACATCTCTAGTAGCGTAATTCTCGGACTAAGGAGCGCACCTGGTTATAAGCCTTACCCAGTACATTTGGAAAGGAAATACCATTTGGTACATACATACGCCGCAGTTGTGTAAAAACCGCAAGTGCCCACATTGAAACCCACATTGAAACACGAGATATTTACAAAGAAAGATGGTACACAGAGAGTTTAACGCTAGTGCCGCAGGCTAACGCTAGTGCCGGCATGCTAACGCTAATGCTAACAGGGCCGGTTAAAAAAAAAAAAAAAAAAAAAAACATACCGGTAAAAATCACTGAGACACGGCAGTAACACGCTTGCGCAGCACTAACAGGGCCGGACCGATCTTCCACCGGTCTCACTCTTACTTTTTCCGCTCGAGTCCCCCCTTGCGGCCGTTAGAAAAAATACACAAATTAGCCGCATCGCCGCATAAACCCGAGGGTTAAAAGCGTATTAAAAAAAGTTGCGTCTTATAGTTCAGAAATTATGGTAACTATATGTACACTGATTTTCTTCTGGAATAGCGGACTTGAACAGCCTTAAAAAATAAAACAATAAGGAACGACAGCAACAACAACAAAAATCATCTCACATTTGGAAATAGTGATGTGCGCTGTGATGTAATAGACACAAGAAACGCAAGACAAAAACTACCAAAACACGTTTTGACGTTTTCATTAAAACCCTGGAAATTGAAAGCAGGATGTCATCACTCCAGCTTTGCTGAAAATCTGTTTTTATTCTGATGCAAAGGCACGAAAGAGATGCTTTTTTTTTTGCGCATGTGAGTCCACTAGCTTCCAGCTATTGTCAGTGTCAATTTTAGCATTTTTTTTTTTTCAACAAGGGTAGCATGTTGCTTTCCAAAATGTATATGTTGATTTTAATGAGGTTATCGACGAACAATCACATTCAACCAGCGGCAATGGAGATGAAGGTCAGAACACTGTCGAGAATGAGGTCTCCAAAATGCACACGAATACATAATCGGATCTATGATGTTGGAGGAAGACGTCTGTTATTGAAAATAGGGCACAGGCATATTGCTTTCTTTTCCAAGATGCACAATATGGACATTGAATGTCTTTGGTTATAATCGACGTGACTTGTAGATTCAACTCGCTGGAGGAACCATTAGGATTGTTGGATGGGTTTGTTCCCTGAGGTTCCTGCTTGAAATGAACTGTAATCACTGCTCTGCTCAGGTCGCTCCCTGCCTTGAGTGCGACTTTGGCGCGAGGTCAACGAGCACGACCCTCATTATGAGCTCGCGCTCTCGCCTCGCCTAACGCTGCAACTAATTGTTAATTGCGGAGCGTGAGTCATTTGGCCGGAAATCCAACGGGTCATTATTTATACACCAACTCGTTGAGCACTTCATTAAATACACTGGCACAACCTAATTGCATTAATTACAAGCGCTGCCTTTACAAACACGATAATACGGCAACATTTTGATACAGCGCCTGTTTCGTATTAACTTGCCCGAAAATATTTCCCGCGCTTCATTTTCATACAGGGGGGGTGTCAAACTCATTTTTCTCGCGGGCCGCATTGTTTGTTCCGGTTTCCCGCAGGTGGCCGCTATGACTGTGTTGCAAAAATATTTACATCATCAATTTATGAACTAGTTTTGGAATCAGAAATCAAGGGTGATGTGTTTTTCGACGATTCACGTTTGGTCACACAAAAATGCTTGTAATATCTCAACATTATCATTTGTGATATATCCATCCGTCCATTTTCTTTGCCGCTTATCCTCACGAGGGTCGCGGGGAAGGTGGAGCCTATCCCAGTTGTCAACGGGCAGAAGGCGTGGTACACCCTGAACGGGTCGCTAGCCAATTGGAGGGCACATAGAGAGAGACAAACAGCCGCACTCACAATCACACCTAGGGGCAATTTAGAGCGTCCAATTTAATGTTGCATGTTTTTGGGATGTGGGAGGAAACCGGAGTGCCCGGAGTTTACCCACGCAGGCACGGGGAGAACATGCAAACTCCACACAGGCGGGTCCGGGATTGAACCCAGGAGCTCAGAACTGTGAGGCCAGCGCTTTAAAAGCTGAACCACCGTGCCGCCATTTATGATATATGACGATTTGATTTGATTTGATTTGATTTTGGTACAGATTTTTACAAGAATCATGGAAATTCTCACTCTATAGATTTGACATCGCGGGCCGCATGAAATCATGTGGCGGGTCGGTGTGACGGTCTGAGCGCTCCCAGCGCTGAAACGTCTTCTTCAGGTTAATGCGCATGCGCCTAGAATTTTTGAAATTTTTCTACTTTTTCTACTTCCGTGTCAGTCCGAAACTTCCCCATCCACGCTTCTCCCGCGTTTTCACTTTCGCTTCAAACAATACATTCACATTTGTTTCTGTATTTCGCTGCGTTCGGCTTCGTGAGAAATCCATAGCGAAATACACGCAGAGTGAAAAATTCCACGCGCATCAATCCCAAGGGGACTTTTCAGCACGGGGGACGAGCGCTCACACCGTCACACCGGATCTGGCCCCCGGGCCTTGAGTTTGACACCTGTGTTTTAATAGATACAGTAGATATAATCCCGGTCCTCGCCCTAAATCTATAGATGCAAAGGTCCCACCCGTTCATCCATCCATTTTCTGAGCTGCTTATCCTCACAAGGGTCACGGGAGCGCAGAAGCTCATCCCAGCTGCAGACAACAGTTGCACTCACAATCACACCTAGGGGCAATTTCGAGTGTCCAATTAATGTTGCATGTTTTTTGGGGGATGTGGGAGGAAACCGGAGTGCCCGGAGAAAACCCCACGCAGGCACATGCAAACTCCACACAGGAACCCGGGTCCTCAGAACCGTGAGGCCAAACGCTGTACAGCTGCTCCACCGTGCCGCCGCGGAGATCCCATGTTGAATGTAAAATTGCCATCTGCATGACGAAGACGAAGATTTACTTTTTTTGGGGGGGGGGGGGGGGGGGACGGCTTCCAACGCGAGTCAGTCTTGGAGAAAATAATGCAGCCGCGAGACCTCTGCTCTCTGTCACAATCTCTGACAGCCTCTCAGATGAATGCTCGCTGCTCTCTGCAGCTGACTTTGTTGTTTTCCCAGGCAGCCATGTGCAACTAGGCTAATGAGTACATTTAGCGGGAAAATGCTGAGGTAACACTTTCATCATACCGTCTGTGTGTGCGTGCGCGCTTGTGTGCCATCGGTTTATTAAGGTCACTGTGAGCCACTGAAAGTTTGAGCTGGGGGAAAAAAACAAAAAACCTCATTAGAGACTCATCCTGCCTCTTTCATCACACCTTTCTGCTCCCTCTCAAACTGGGCCCGCCCACCCCCCCCCCTTTCTTTGTCTCTTTCTTTTCTTCCACCCGTTCCTGTGTTGCTCCTTTCCCGCAGGAGTTGGTGCAACTGCCTGGATTCTCGTGATTTATTTTCATGTCTTGAAACCGAAAGAGTGGATGGTTTTGTGAAAATGAACCCAACTTGTTGTCACCAGAGACGACCGCCGTTCGCATCCACGTTCGCGCCATCGCTGAGTGGGGACGGAACCTCCTGAGCGCACCTGGTTATAAGCCTCGGTACACAGTTTAACGCTAGTGTTAGCATGACGCTAGCATTAAAGTCTTTCTGTGTATTCCGAGGCTTAGCGTTAGCACGGCGCTAGCGTTAAACTCTTTCTGTGTACCGAGGCATATAACCAGGTGCGCTAACGCTAGCCCCACACTAACACTAGCGCAGGGTTGAAAGCGTGTGGAAAAAAGTCGCGGCTTGTAGGCCGGAAATTCCAGTAAACGTGATATCCATTCAGCCATTCGTTTTCTGCACCAATTATCCTCATTTTTTAACCGGTTTCCTCCTACATGCCCAAAACATGCAACATTAATTGGTCACTCAAAATTGCCCCCGGGTGTGATTGTGAGTCCGACTGTTGTCTGTCTCCATGTGCCCTGCGATTTGCCGACAACCGGTTCAGGGTCCGCCCAGCCTCTCGCCCAAAGAGCTGGAATTGCTTCCAGCACTTCTGCAAATATCGTGAGGATAAGCGGCTCAGAAAATGGATGGATGGATGGATGGATGTGGTAGGAAACAACCTGGGAAACCCGAATTTAAGTGTTTCCTTGTGTCATTGATTGGAACCGAAAACCTTTTCCATGTAGATTATTTTTGGGAAAAATGCATTTGCTTAATTCACTACTCATGTACAGGAAAGATAGTCTCCATCTATCCATCCATTTTCTTTGCCGCTTATCCTCACGAGGGTCGTGGGGGAGTGCTGGAGCTTATCCCAGCTGTCAAGGGGCAGGAGGCGGGATACGCCCTGAACTGGTCGCCGGCCAATCACAGGGCACAAGGAGACAAACAGCCGCACTCACAATCACACCTTGGGGCAATTTAGAGGGTCCGTTTTTGGGGTGTGGGAGGAAACCGGAGTGCCCGGAGAAAACCGCGTTCAATCCGGACATGCCAGTTTGGAGTTTCCATGTATTTCCAGTGCCTCCGTGGTGTACCCCGCCTCCTTCCCATTGACGGCTGGGATAGGCTCCAGCATTCCCCACGACCCTCGTGAGGATAAGCGGCAAAGAAAATGAATGGATTGATGGATGTATTCCATTTTGTTTTAGTTGTTATGATTTGATAGACATTTTTAATGACAATTTACTCCACAAAGATAACTGCAGGCTTTTTCTATTTTGTTATTTAAAATCAATTTTTTTGTCTTTTGTTGATAGATTGCACATCCCCGCATCCATTTTACCTTCGACCAAGCACATCAACACACGACAGCTTCTGCGCGAGTTCTCGCAATCGTTCTCACGTCTGCTTTTTACGACATTGACTCTCACGCAAGGTGAAAGGCAACGCAGGTCACGCTATGTCACACGCATGGTCCAAAATGGTCGTAAAATTCCGCACTTCCGCCTCACGTCTCGCAGAAATTGATGTCAGCGAGCAAATTTAACTCTGGGTGATAAACATGAAGGCATTGAGGGAGTTTTGTGGCGAGCAAATTCCACTGTCAGTGCTCTCTATCGATGAATAACATTCGGACAATCGTAAGCCTATTAATGGTGGAAACCAAACATTCAGCATAAATATGTTTTTCTTTAAGACAGCCAGAGGACAAATGCGCGTCGCTGTTCACCAGCGGTCGTGATAAAGACGCGCAGAGATTTGCTTGTTTCTGCACTTTTTCCTGATGGGAATTATTGTTTTGGTTGCTAATTTCGGACTAGGTAGGATTGCTCATTAGCTTGACGGGTTTGAGTTTTATCACATTTTGAAGGAAACTTCCTTGGAAGAGTACAGAATGACCTTATGACAACATTGGGAACATTTATGAAGTCTAATGTCATACTCTTTTTTTTTTTTTTGTGTGTGTGTGAATTACTGGATTATTAACAAATACTGCTATCAGGCTAATTGCTCCTATAATTAGTACTCTATGAAGAATAAAAAACAATTTTGTAATTTCTCCTGTACACTTATCTATCAGCGTCTCCTAGCACCAACATGATTTATTAAGAAAGCAAAGCAATTACAAGGAAGTTTGTGCTCAGCAAACCATGAAAATACTGCATCGCATCATCACACAATGACAAATCTGCCGTTACCTGGAATGAGCCAGCTCCCTGGGGAGCGCCGATGGGTCGCACATCGGGTTTTTTGTCCGTACGAATCCCGGAATCAGCAGTCTACAATTATGAACTTCTAACTACTACTTTAACCAATGTTTGTCGTTGTATTGTAGTTGAACATCTAATATGAAAATATTCCTGAAGGCTGACGACCCAATTGTTTTCGAAAGATACCGCATGCCTCAAAAATGGGATTCTGGCATAGCTCGGAACACTCTAGCAAATCTTGTGAGACTACAGATGGCCAACATATAAACGGCTTTTTTTTATTTATTTATTATTCTTATTTAAGTCAGTCTGTCTCATCACAATGTACAGCAGCAAGCGAGATGTGTCAAATAATTCTGGCGTGTGACTCGCCCACCAAGGGGCAGTATAAGACAGTCATTAAGAAACAAACTGACAAAGACTTTGACAACTGCTCTATATTACTCATTTTTTTCAGTAATGTTGGTCTTTTTTGCAGAGGATAAAGAAAATACGCTGTGAATATTGTTATATTATCCGTCTACATGTATTGATGCACCATTTGTGTTCAAACATTTGTTTCCTAAAGCGTTATAACGCTGTGATTTTGGTTGCTTTTCGTTAGCTCGTCGAAGACGTTTCGCATTGTGTTATCTTTAAGCGAGCGGGAGATAAAGTTGTGGAAAGCCACTTAATGTTTGATGTTTAGTTTGACAGTAAATTTCACTTGAAAGTAGGATTAAGAAGCTTAAAGCTTTTTTTTTTTTTTTTTTTAAAGATTTTTCACATTGAAAAATCTTAGGCTACTTAGTTATCAATTTCACATTAAAATGTGGTAACCTGATGTAATTTTAGCCCCTTTTCTGAAAGAAAGTAATCAGATTGGTAGTTTAACGTATACACATTTGAATGAATGAAAGTGCATCGAGTTGAGTTCACTGCATTTACATCGCAAGGTGGTGATTGGGGCCATATTGGCCCCTATTATCAATACGTGTGTACTGTAATTTCCGCCCTACAAGCCGCAACTTTTTTCATACACTTTCAACCCTGCGGTTTATGCGGCTAATTTGTGCATTTTTTTTTTCCTAACGGTCGCGGGGGGGCACTCGCGCGGAAAAGGTAAGAATGAGACCTGTGGCGTATATGTGCCGAGGAAGTGACTTTTACCGGCCCTGTTAACGCTGGGCTAGTGTTAGCGCTGTGCTAGGGTGTTGCTGCTGTGTTACTGGCGTATCTCAGTGATATTTATCAGTAAGTTGTATTTTAATCGGCCCTGTTAGCGTTAGCGCTAGCGTTAGATTAAACTCTTTCTGTGTATCGTCTTTTTTTGTAAATATCGCGTGTTTCAATGTGGGCACTTGCGGCTTTCACACAGCTGCGGCGTATGTACATACCAAATAGTATTTCCTTTACAAATGTACTCGGTAAGGCTTGTAACCAGGTGCGCTCTCTAGGCTGGGAATTCCGATGATTGCCTTAGAAGGTGGCTCACCTACAAAGTAATAATAATCTCTCATATTTGTCTTTTTTCCAAATCAATATTAAGTGTGAATGAAGAACATATTGTTTCCGTAAAATGCCTTTTTCCACTTAAATAACAGTCCCAAGTCCAAGATTAAAAGCGTCAGTACAGACAAACCTTTTGCTTTAAGTTCCTGACACATTTTTAGCATTTTGTTCTTTATTATCCTCGCAGGCTGTACTGTACGTTCACGTCCGTTGTTTCTGTGTCTGAATGTGCATCGCACAACCTCAATCATTGTCATTTCTGGCACTATAAAGCACCACAGATGGCCACCGTAGGGCTGATTCAGGTTTTCATCAACAGCATATAAAATCACAATCATTTTTCTATTATAGTCAACATTGTAGTCATTAAGTCTCTTGAAGTAGTCATATATCATCGTAATAAATGTGTCAGTGCAAAATATTTAAATAGTTCAGCGTCCTGGGTAACTTTATTAAGACCACAGAGGTCATTACACCCACTGTGTTATTTGGACCAAATTGCAGATCAAGCACAATTTGTCCAATTTTCATCTCAAATGTGACATAATGATAACATTACAGTAAGCAGTGTTCAAAGGAGGCCTCTATTTTTTTTTTCGTTTTGTTTTGGTACAGCTGTATAACAATTTTTTTTAATCGATGAGCATAATTTATTATTCCGATATTAGGAGTCAAGCACCATTCTGCAGTCCCAAGTGGGACCAGATCAGAAGCGTCTCGTCTCCAACAAATGCATTTAAAGTACAAGAAATGATGTTACTGTACTTCGGACTGTGGGTTTTTAAACCTCATGTGTGATGGAAGACAAACGAACTTACTCTATAAAAAAATGTTAGTGCTGCTTTCAACTCAAGTTGCAGATTGCCTCAGAGCACCCCCCCCTGCCCCCCATTATACCCACACAAGTGCATTTTTTAATCAGCTGTGTTCCCAAATCGAAAAGTAAAAAAAGATGTTCGTGATTAACAATAACAATGGCATAATGAGTTTTCAAATAGCAGCTTTACTGTGCAAATTTGAGTTGTTGTACATGTCTTGTTTGCACCTTCGACTTGTTGAATTATGGTGGAAAGGCCAATGTCACGCATGTGTACAAGCGTACTCCTTCGTTCCTCATACTGAGTGCAGAAATGTTACACATGAAGGGTGTCAGTAATGGGATTCCGCTCAGGCCCGTGTGACCGAGCTGCATTGAGCTAAGGTCGTCGTTAGCATGGATGCGGGGCGCGAAGCTGAATTTGATTGTGGGGCGTGAGGAGGGGAAAAACAAAGAAAACGCAAAAACAGGATTTTGTTTGCTTTTTTTGAGTTGTTGCTAACAATCGGCATGAAATGTTTTGAGGTCGGGAATGGCCTGCAGTGACGTAGTTACGAGTATGTCATTATGTGGCACGAGAAGATAGTTTCTCATTCATTGCTTATTTTTCACCGTTAAGAATATTGGGAGAATTTCTCCCCAAATCGGCTTCTCTGTGGACCCTGGAACTGATTATTGCTATTTTCATTATTTCTTATGGGAAAATGTGTTTTTGCAATTGAGCAAATCTTTGGTAAATCTAAATTCTAGAACAGACTGGATTGGACTGCAGAGGATTGTCTGTAATTACTGTAATTTCCGGCCTATAAGCCACAACTTTTTTCACACGCTTTCAACTCTGCGGTTTATGCGGTGATGCGGCTAATTTGTGCATTTTTTTTTGTACCGGCCACAAGGGGGCACTTGAGCGGAAAATGTAAGAGGGAGACCAGTGGAATACTTGTGCCGAGGAAGTGACTTTTACCGGTCCGGCCCTGTTAGCGCTGCGATAGCGTGTTACTGCCGTGTCTGTGATTTTTACCGGTATGTTTTTTTTTTAACCGGCCTTGTTAGCGTGGCGCCAGTATTAGCATTTGCGCGGTGTTCGTGTTAGCGTGACACTAGCGTTAGCATTAGCATAGCGCCGCTAGCGTTAAACTGTCTGTGTACCGTCTTTCTTTGTAAGTATCTTGTGTTTCAATGTGGGCACTTGCGGCTTTTACACAGCTGCGGCGTATGTATGTACCAAATGGTATTTCCTTTACAAATGTGAGGCTTATAACCAGGTGTGCTCTGTAGGCCAGGAATTACGGTAATCCAGTTAATACTCATTTGTACTGACAGTGGCCATCCATCGTCTTTTCTCATTTCTTTTAGTTCCTTTTACCCATCAAGGACTTCTGCTGTTTACTCGAGTACTTCACCACTCTCCTTTTTCTTTCCCAATTTGCCTCTACTATTCATGTATCTTCTGTTTACTACTCTCATTACTTTTCATCTCATGGGATGACATAAAATCGTCATAATTTATTCTATTAAATGCATTGACGAAGCTGCGGGTCTTTTGAGACAGAATATGTTGCTTTCCATTTCTAATGTTAACGTGTATGCATATATGGTTGTTGTTTTTTTTCATAGATTCTACCTCCACTGGGGTCACTACTCAAAACTCACCCGTTTATCATTTAAAAAAAAAAACGTTGATCTTCAAGTGTTTGTTAAAAGTCAGCCTAAACCTCTTCATCTTCAATGTAAAGGAGCAAAGGGGCTGTAAATGTGTACTTGGCAAGTCTATGACTTCCTCTCAACAAAAATAAATGCAATAAAGTGTTTGTTAAAGGTCAAAAAGGCCCTCTTCCCCTCCACTCTTCACCGTTTCCCCCTCCTCTTCCTCCACTGTTTTCTGTCTGTCTAGCAGTTTCCCGAGAAGCATCATTTTACACCCCGGAGAGACTCTTTTCTCAGTATGTGTTCGTCTTGTACAAGTGGCCGCATGATTCATGTTCACACTCGAGTTCGTGACTCGGCGCTTGTGCGTGTATATGTGTGTGTGTGAGACAGAGTATTTATTAACGGCCATTTGCTTCCTTTGATGGCGTGTTTGTGTGCATGTGTGAGTGTGTGTTCCCCTGTTGTGACAGTGCCGAAATCCAAGCTGACATCCCCCGCCCCGCTCCATGCAACAGCATATGCCCCTCAGCAAGACCACTGGGAGACTCCGGCTGGAAGCGGAACGAGGGCGGATGGGATGAAGGGCAAGAATAGAGAGTTTGAGGAGGGCAGAATAATGGGTAATTGGTTGGAATAAGAAAAGAATGAAAATGAGAGAGAGATGCCAGCAGTGAAAGTGCAGGAGAAGAGAAAGCACCCCCGCCAGGCTGCTGTTCGGTCCCACTCGCGTTGTGCATGTGTTAAATGTAAAGCTGCCGGCTGACTCACCACCCCACCGGCTCGTGTTCCGCACTCGACTGCTCTTGTCTGACGGGGAGGCGGCGCAGTCCCGCTCGCTGATGGAAGCCCCCTCTTCTAATGATCATCTTGCTTTCTTTCTCCTGCTCCCTGCAATCTTTGGCACCACGGGCTCGCAGAACTGCAGCAGTATCATGCTAAAGTGAACTTTACATAAAAATAGAGTTGCACTCAGTAGATCCTCAATAATCTTATTGAACTTCAGCTCATAATCTGGTTCCCAAAAAACATTTGGGCATACTCCTGATGATCAGAGACTGAATATAGCAATACAGGGAGTCCTCGGTCTACGACTGAAATCTGTTCCTACGGTACCGACTTAACTTGAATATCGACTTTAGTCGGATTCTACCATTAAAGTCAGAATTTATGTCAAAATACTGTGCATAAATAAACAAATACATGGAAAGAAACAAGATGATGTACTTAGCTTTACTGCTGAGAGGTGGATGGAGAAGAAGGGGAGGCTGTGCTTCGCTATTGCAAAGGAACCTGGTCCTCAAACCTCTCCATCTCGACGAGAATCAAAGAACCTTGTTTTGTGATCCGACAAGATATGAGCTTTGTCTTTAATAATTGTCACCACGGTCGACCGACTGAAACCTTGGTGGTGTTGGTGAGGGCGAATAATGCGAAGTTACTCCCGGCGCACAAACACGGACAAGCATTGGCCAGACAAAATGGCGGACGAGGGACGGGCATTGTAAAGTTGAAACGTCTTAGCTCGAGACCGTCTTAACCTGAGAACTCCCTGTAGTTCTGAAACGTTTTGGGCAAAGTAGAACCACAAAAAATACTTGACTCTTCAAGTACCACCCTCATAACCAACATGAAAATACAGTGACGTAGCAGACCCTGGTGTTCATCAAAAATGAGGTGGAAGTGTAAGAAAAAGAAAAAGTTTACTTAATGATTCCGTTCAAATACATTGCACGTAAAGGTTAACTAAAAATGTATCTAAATGAAGTTTCAAAAAGATTAGTTGCATAATTGCACAGTTTAAACATTTAAATAAGGGATTCTTTCGTGTACCACTAGAGGGAGCCCACATAACACGAATCGTACCACACTTTTGAGAACCACCATTGTAGGGGATCTATCGGGACATTCAGTGGTTAATATAAAATCGTAAAAATAACGACCACACATGATTTACTTAAAGTGCGCGATATGGGAACCAGTCGATGTCGTCAACGGCTTTGTATTAGCGAACTGCTGACGCACTTCAGCCAGGCGAGGGAAGGAAGAACCACAAAACCCGCTGCATCAGCATTTGGTCTGATAACGCGTTTCAGAATCTCATCACTCATCGTACCTAAAAGCAGTTACGCCACCTCTGACACGAGGAGGTGAGCAGCAGAATGTTCTCCACGATGACCTCGGGTTTTGTCTTAACCGTCAGAGCGATCCTGCTCTCATCTGCGAAGAGAACAAGAACACCAGTGACGACTCTGAACATTACGACGTTCTTAAATTGAGGCGTCCTCAAACGTCTTGCGTCCGGGGAATCCACCCTGAAAAGGGATTTTTTTTCCCATATTTTTTCAAAGGATGCCCTCGTACTGTAATCCATTGCATCATGTTACCACTTGTGGCAAGAGTTGTAGCAAAATGCAAAAAACATTTTTTTAAAAGTCAGGAATAACTGCAAAAGGATGAGGAGGCGCAAATTCTCTGAAAATAGAGGTTGTCTTTCTAATTGTCTAAATCCTTTGCACAACAGCATGTAAAACTGATTCCGATATTGTTATTGCTTGCAATATCCTGAAACTGTCTGGGTTATGACGTTAAGGCCTTCACTATAGAGTTTGTGCACCTACGTCATAAAATCACGTGACATCGCCATATTTCTGGTCTAACAAAGCGTTGTTGAAAGTTAATTGCGTTGAGACGAAACGAAAATATGTCTTGTAGGACGACATCCAGAGTTTTGTCCGTTACCGTTAAACATTTAGAAGGTGATCATAAATAAAGGTACAGTATGTGGAAAACTGAGAGACACTTGACATGGAGGATCGATATTTAATGCTGAAGTTGATATTTTCGCCGATAGGAAACTGGACTGTTAATTGGCTTCCGCTTGTCTTGGACAACTGGATCTACACATGGATCTGGTGAGTAAGACGTGGAGATTTACTCGGAAGAGTTTGAAAGCGTAGAAAAGTCTGGACGCAAATACTTTGTTACTGGATCTGTTCTCAATCAGGAATAAATCCCACATCGTGACGGACCCACTCAGATTATTTTCAATATAAATACCAATATCTAACTGACAATGACCCGTGGTTTTATGCAAACTCGCATTCATTAACTATGATTGGGGAAAACATTTAGGACGGCCAGTCGTTTCCTCCGTACACGGAAGCGTATCGCGGCCACATGTTAACCTCCGTAAGCCTCTGTGTGACTGGCGGTTTATTTATTTATTCAAATGAGCCAATTTGGCAATATAAATACTTCTTGGTAATTTGAGATTTGAGAAAAATAATTCCTACCTGAGATGGAGTGATCGTTACACAGGCGCGTGCGTATTTTGGTTGGGCACTATCCATCACGTTTAATTGCCGAAATCCATCAATCTTTTCTGGTCTTTTCAGCTGGTATTCTATAGAATTAACTCTTTAAAGACCTGTCTCATCTGTTGTGACAATCAACAGCACAACAGGTCTCTGGTATTATTATTAAATATTCTCCTCCGGTTCAATGACTGACAATATGGCGCCGTGAAAATGGTGACATCACGTGCACGAACGCTGTACAGTATTAACAACTAACTATTCTAACTTGTCTTCATCTCGCGTACACTTCAGGGTCATCGGTTTTTCCCCAGCGTTGTGCTGATGGGGAATGCACAGGTGGAAATAAAACTAAAACAACTTTATAAATGAATTTAGTTGGCTCAAGAAAGCCCTTTTATGATGATGTACTGTATTCAAATTTATACCATTAAAAACTGCCGAAATCCTCAAAAACAATGACAAGATATTTCTGTCACAGATGGAGACAAAGGTATTTTATTTTATTTTATTTAACTTTTTCCCCCCACAGTGAGCTGACCAAAGCATTTTGGCCCGGAAAACCCAATTAGAGTAAAGATTGAACCGCAGACAGATAACCAGTCTAGACGCCTAAAAGCACCGCAAGGCCGCAGAATTAATAGTGACGGGATTGCTTGTTTGAATAAGATGATGCAATCTTGCGGCTCAAAAAAGAAGCGGGGGGGGGGGGGGGGAGAACGGAATTAAGAAGACGGAAGAACTTTTAAGCTCAGATGAGTCAAGTCTGACAAGAAAAACGTCGCCTTATATTCACGTTATTAAAATAAATGACAGTTTTCCGAACACTTTGAGCTGGGATGGATTTAGTTGTTTCAACTGATATGCCTGCCCATACATTTATTGCATATGAAGGTGGTTTTAGTGTGAGATGTCATCTCAGCCGTCAAAATTGTGCAGACAAAACGTGGGCAAAATGCTGAACGGCTTGCCGACGTGCGTCAGTAAAATTACAGAAGATATCTTTCAAATCCAAACTAACAAACTAACTCGCTAACTCTCAGTTTTGGGTTTCAAATATTTTTTGTCGCAGCAATCCTGACACTTTTCCAACACACTTTGTATATTAAATTGAATAATGAATCCATTGACTTTTTTTTTTTTTAACCTGAAATACCTTTTTCAAACAAAAACATCGTTAACCTTCCATTTTGCGTTCTCTAAAGCACAAGTTGTCAAACTCAAGGCCCGGGGGCCAGATGCGGCCCGCGACATGATTTTATGCGGCCCCCGAAGGCAAATCATGTGTCAACTTCCATGATTTTTGTTCAAATTTGAACCAAAATTTCAAACGGTCATATCATAAATGACGACGACGAGATATTGCAAGCATTTTTGTGTTAGCAAACATCATCAATAGTTGAAAAACCAATTTCCTTTGATTTATGATTCCAAAAGTATCTGATACATTTCATGTGTAAATATTTATATTTATATATAGATTTTCATCGTTTCAGTCATAATGGCCCTCTGACAGAAACCGTAGCTACAATGTGGCCGGCGATTAAAAAAAAAAAAAAAAAAAAAGAGTTTGACACCCCTGCTCTAAAGAGTGAAATGTGTTCGGTGCTGCTGTTTTGGTTAATAACGGAACTTGCAAAAGAGTTTCCTCTGTACTCAATAGAGTGATGTAATTATAGTTACTTTTCCCTTTTTCATGATGGAAAATGGGATATGATTCTATTTGAGCAAGGTGCTTATTTGTCTGAAGTTAATGCGCCTCGGCGACTTACCGGGGCAGGCGTCTTTTTGAGGAAATAGAGCATGCGTGTCAGTTTTGTACTTAGGGCAGAAATCAGAAAGATATTATTCTGAGAATAAACAGTGGGATGCACGACTCCTGGACATGTTTTGGGGATCAAAACAAGCGTGTTAGAGGAAGGGAATAAAAAAAGGCAGCGATGGGAGATGTGGGGGGGAGGTTTGGGTTTGGGTTTGGAGAGGTTTACATTTAAGGGAAAAATGGTTTCGTTTCTTTCTCTCAATTCCCACCGGGGACTTATACTGTACATGAAAGACGTGAAGCGCAATGCTTTCCTGCTGTTTTAATACTTGCTTTGAACAAGCGCTTTACCGTGTACGTCAGGTGAAGTGTGGCTTGTTGCTTGTTGGTGGGTAAGCATTCGTTCCTATCTCTGTATACTGTGTACACGTGCGTGTGTGTTTGTGTGTCTATATATAGATATATAGTGATGCCTCGGTTCTCGACCACAATCCGTTCCAGAAAACGGTTTCAGAAGCGACTTGTTCGAAAACCGAATCGATGTTTCCCATTACAATGAATGGTAAAAGAAATAATGCGTTCCAGGCCCAAAATGTTTGGCTTTTTAAAACATTTTTTCTTTAGCTTTTCCCGATAATAAACTGTATAGTAGAAATACATGTATAGTTTGAATTTATACTTTAAGTTTATATGATAAAATAATTCAAGAAATATTTAAGAAATATATTTATTTTTTTGGTTAAAATGAATGCTTTAGTAGTAGAGTATGCTAGGCTTGGAGTTCATTGCCAACTCAGCCCCCAGCCTTGTAAACTTTTTTTTTTTTTTGTAAACAGCAATACGGGGGAGTTCAAGCACCAATTTTTGGTTGAAAACAGAAGCAAAAAAAATCTCAAATTTTTATTTGAAAACCAATTTGTTCGAAAACGGGGACAAGACTTTACTGAGTCAAGACTCGGTTCTCAAACGCAATCTGTTCCAGAAAACGGTTAGAGAAGTGATTTGTTCGAAAAAAACCAAATCAATGTTTCCCATTACAATGAATGGTAAAAGAAATAATGCGTTCCAAGCCTAAAGAATTGGGCTTTTTAAAGCATTTTTTCAGCTTTTCCTGATACTAAACTACATAGTAGAAATACTTGTATAGTTCAAATTTATACTTTAAGTTTATATAATATAATAATATAAGTATTTATTTTTTGCTTACAATGTATGCATTAGTAGTAGAGTACGCTAGGCTGGGAGTGCATCGCCGAATCTGTAGCAACTCAGGCACCAGCCTTGTAAACATTTTTTTTGTAAACAGCTGGTCTGGCCGCACGCAATACGGGTACGAGTACCGATTTTCGTTCGAAAAAGAAGCCAAAACATCTTGAAATTTTCATTCGAAAACCAATTTGTTTGAAAATATACATAGGCGGCACGGCAACTCAGCTGATAAAGCGTTGGCCTCACAGCTCTGTGGAGTTTACATGTTTTCCCCGTTCCTCCCTGAGTTTCCTCTGGGCACTCCGGTTTCCTTCCACATGCCCAAAACATGCAACATTAATTGGACACTCTAAATTGCCCCAAGGTGTGATTGTGAGTGCGGCTGTTTGTCTCCATGTGCCCTGCGATTGACTGGGGACCAGTTCAGTGTGTACCACGCCTCCTGCCCGTTGACAGCTGGGATAGGCTCCAGCACCCCCCGCGACCCTTGTGAGGATAAGGGGCTAAGAGAATGGATGGCTCTCTCTCTCTCTCTCTCTCTCTCTCTCTCTCATATATATATGTATATATACACACGGGCGCACACACTCAATTAACACTTCTCTGTTTAGCCGTGTGTGGGTTAATCAAAGATTTGCTTTTCATCTAATAATTAGATTGCTCCAACATTTCTACATTAAAATCCATGGTCTGAACAGCAAAGGTTAGGAAATGAAAGGCAAGAGGAGAGAGTGAGAGAAGGAGTCCAAAGGCGTCCGCTTTGCTGTGTGTACATAATATCATGCGCAAGAGCGCATGAAGGTGAGCCGGTCACATTATGATACGCCGCAGCCACGGACGGGAAACATTCATCGTGCGCAAATTTTAATTGGAGGAAAAAGAAACGGCTTCTAAGTCACTGTGGATTACAGCACAGACAGCAGGTAGCGTTTACAAAAACGCAGGCAGCAAGTTCGGGAAGATAAATGTAATTGTGCTTTCCAAAGATGAAATATTTTTATTTTAATTTTTTTAGGTTACTGCTTCGACCTCTGGCTTTCCGATTCCTTCTCCTCCCGCATTCTCGTCTCCTCCGGCTGCCTCCTTTTATTTGTTTCAGCACTTTTCGAGCGCTTTTCACAGCGGGACCTGCTGATCACAGGCCTCCGTGTAAAATGATTTCACTTGCATCAGTGAAATGTCACGCCGACTTGTGTCGCCGGAATGAAAAGAATTCAATGCAGCTGTCACGCGGCGTGATTGATGAAAACTGAAAATAATACTTGTGTGATACATTAATTATCAGGCGGCCATGCATCCATCCATTATCCAAACTGCTTATTCCGCACGGGAGGCGTGCAGGTGGAGAGTTTGTCGTCGCTCGTTTCTGACGAAGATAAGCAATCTGCAGTTGCAGGCGTAGGAAATGGCAGCAGTTCTTCAAAGCCCAAAAAAGGCAGGGGCTGGGGAAACTGCGGCCCGTGGGCCACGCGAGGCCCGCGAGAGATAGTGATCCAGCATATACTTTGGAAAACATATCATAGCTCAACTGTTAAAACAAAAACGACGCTCGTAGTATACAGCATGGAGAGTCAATATACATATTACTATTTCAATAATACTAATCTGTTCAATTTCAGTATTAATAGATGACACCTTCAGCATGATTTCCAGTATTTGTCACCTGAAGGTTGATGCACGTTGATGCAATGAACATTGCTGTAAATTGCTGGTGTGTCCAGACTGTACGGTTGATAATATTCATAAAAATGAATCATGGAGCGCAAGTGTCGTGGCGTAAGAGGAGCCACATATGGCGGCTGAGGACCCCATGAGGCAGGACCATGGCTGCGGTCCATCATTAAAAGATAATGATATAATTATAAATATACAGGAAAAACTGAACAACTGCAACTGGCTGCCAAGCAGTTCAGGGTGTACCCTGCCTCCTGCCTGTTGATAGGTGTGATAGGCTCCAGCACTCCCGCGACCCTCGTGAGGACAAGCGGCTTTGAAAATGAATGAATGAATCTACAGAAAAACGTATACGGCATTTCTAAATAAAACTCAGTGCTCAATGAAAACTACATTGAAAACTAAAAATGAACAGATAAAACTAGTATAAACGTGATAATTCTAAAACAATAATAAAGCACAGATTAAAAATGAAATTAAATGTTTAAAATCTAAATTAAAATGGGATTACAGTATTAATTAAAAACTGAATTAAAACAAAAAGTGCGTTACGAGCCTATTCCAAAAAACCATGAACATTCCCTGCACCCCTGAAGTACTCCGGTAGGGTGTTCCATCCACGGAGGCGGTGAAATGTCACGTTTAATGTGTTATGACTATAATCATTTCACACAACCTGCTCTCCAGGTGAGAGACCTATGTCCTCTCAGTTATGAAAAATTAAAATATTTGATGTCAGTCATGGTTTTTTTTTGTGTTCACATTTGATCTTGTAAACTCCCAAGTAGTGGGATTGTGGAACGTCTTTACTGTCTTTGTCTTTGCAGCATGAGAAGTACTACTTTGAATAGCGCGGTATGGGCATGGTGTATCTCTTCTATAATCATATCATAACGCATCCGTGTCCTGTAATTTCCACTGTGGCAGCAGACGTCCAAGCTTCTATTTTGTTGTACTAACGTCTCTCGCTGCTTCCGACAGAGCCAGGCAGTCCCAACTAAGCGAATTAATTCAATCCTGTCTCCCAAATCGAGATGCCGTTGTCAGCTATTTGTCACATTGTTCAGGACAAAATAGTGACGTGACTTTGTGAATACACTTCTGGGAGGCAAAGTTTAATGCCGGCGCCGAGATGGACAACAAACATTCTGTCATTCCGGTGCGCATTCTCCTTGCGGAATGTCGACTTTCTTTGCATAAACTTATTCGCGTAATGAACGGTTATTGCGGGTGGGACAGCAATGGACCTTTCCCACCTGTCAATCGCTCGTACAATAATAGCCAATCAGATAGCCGCATTGGCTTAACCCGTCTTGACACGCACCTCTCGCCATATTGTCCCACAAGCAATGCTGGTTGTCAGTAGTGTGCGCTTGGAAAAGTTAATGTTATAAAGAAAATGGTCCTCAAATGCGCTTGGGGAGCGTGCAATTCTGATGAAAGATATCCGGCTAGGTTACAAGGGGCCCGGTTGATTCATTTTCCAAAGCCTAAAACACAGTTGACGAAGTGTCTACGAGGAATTATGGCTTGTGGAAGGCCACACGTACAACTAAATGTGAACAATATCAACAAACACAAGGTTTCATGTTCATGGGTAAGTGAGGGAGATGTATCTTCTTGGAGTTTCATTGAATTATAATCAGTGCAGGAGAAGAACTTTCACTTTGTTAGTGTATCACTGACCTGCTGAATGAAGTGCGTCATGTTTTATGCCGAAGAGTCGGGTTAGGGATACATAAATGCGCGATGTCATGCAAGTAAAAATCTCCATTTTTCCATTTATATCACATCGGACTTTTAAGACAGAGCACTGGGTTCCATTACGAGCCAAGTCAAATGAATACACCCACTCATTGATATTACTCGTGATCTTTCCAAGTAAAAAGTACTCACCCTGCTTTACATGCACAGTACGATTCGACTATTTTATCCTGTTGGATCTCAATATGAAGTTTGTGAGGCGTCAAACGTTTTTGCATCGATCGCCAACGTTTCGCTGTAACTCTGACATTGCGTCGTGCTCCGTCCAAAATCTTAATTCCATGTACACATGCTTGCGTGAAATAGTTGAGACCTCTCTGCAGGACTCTCTTGAACAAGTCTGACGGATTTGTGGAAAAACACACCCCAATATCATCTGGAATACGCGATAGAGAATCCACTTCAAACCTGTTCTGTTCAATCGCCATTTTGTCAGTTTATGGGACATGGCTGAGGGGGCGGAGCTTAAAATCGCCATCGGAAGGATCCATTGGATAGACGACTTGCGGTTCTACACAAATAAAGACGTGGAAACCTTCGAACATGAGCCACGAGTTGCAGGCACCAGCAAACGGCACAGATTGTTTTATTCCTCCTCACTTGGTTTGACAAAGCCACTGGTGATCTTCAAACCCCCTTCAACAAAGCTCTTCTCATGAGGCCTGATCCTCCCCTAACATCTCTCTCTCTCTCTCTCTCTCTCTCTCTCTCTCTCCTCTCTCGGTCCTGTTTGCGCTCGGCCACCTTTCAGTCAGCCGTCACCTTCTCCCCTCTTTGTTTTTTTTCTTACCGCCGTCCTGCTGGCTCCCTCCGCTTCCCTCCCCTCTCGGTTTGTTCCAAGGATCAAACAAGGATCTCGCTCGCTCTCTCTCGCCCAGGCTCCATCATCACCTGAGAGAAGAAAACACACATCACACATGCACAGACCGGACTTTTCTTTTAGTGTGTTGGAACGTTCACGTCTCCGCTCAGAATTCTCAGAGTTGTCCCGGTCAAAGTAGGAGATAACCTTTCAACTCGTCTATTCCTTTGGATCAGAGGAAACCGGAGGCGGAGAGGAAAGGCAACCAGAGGAGAGCAAAGTCGAATGATGTCAGACGGGAAGAAATCAAAATAGAAGTCGATGAAATCAGCTCGCACTCCCCAAAAATATAGTGTGAAGACACACACACACACACAAATTTGGAATTACTCTCTAAAGTCAGTAATTTTGTGTTGTCATGTCATCTTGTAACTAAAAGAGGATCTCAAAATATTGAGAAAAGTAATACTGTACGCGCACGTGGACTTAGTCTGGAAAAAAAAATCCCTATGGCAAAAAAAAATGTACTCATCCAAAAATTCACAAGATGTTGTAGCTCATCGCTGACTGTGCAAACAGAAGATATTGTTTGCAAAGTCAAACTTTTGTTAAACAACTCGTAGAGAGTGCAGGTGTCTTTATGTAAACGGCGTTCTGTGGTTTGATTGGTCGTTCATCGAGACCAGGGGTGCCCAATTAACTTTGGCAAGGGGCCACATGAGAAACCAGAATTGTGTCACAGGGCCACATCATCAATTATTAGAGCTCAATTCTTAATTTTGTCCCATTATAAAATGCATTAATCTCTATATTTTGAATAGCTGGTCCTGCTAATTGGAATAAAAATATTCTGTCAATATTTATATAAATAGGCTATGCGGGATTGTGGTGAGTATGTCAAATAAGAAAATATTCCTTTGCGCTTTCTTCATCAGACAGATTTCTGTATTTATCCTCATGTTTGGTCATGTATTTCAAATTATAGTCTTAACACAGCGAACATACCACAAATTAAGCGCACAGCTTTACCGTTGACTTTTGTAATACTTCGTAGTCCATGTTTTGTTGAAAACACGGCATTTATCAATTTTTCTTTTCTTGCCATGAGCTGACATCTCAAACCTAATCTAGCTAGCATAACTTGTTGCTGTTTACCTACACTCACAGGTCACTGCTCGCACATGCATCCACATGGAAGTAAATGCGAACCTAACGCTTTTCAAAATAAAAGCAACACAGCTGTATTGTACGGAAGGGTATAACTGTCACACCCCCCAAAAAAATGTGTGAAATTATTCACATTATAATGTGAATTGTTTCACATTCTCGCCGCATTATAATGTGAATTGTTTCACATTATAATGTGGTTAATTACACGTTATAATGTGAATCATTTCACATTATAATGTGAAACGCAACCTTTTTTTTTTTTGGGTGTGGGAGTAATATGCTTCCGTAGTATTGCATATTCGGCAAAAAAAAAAATTTTTAAAAAATATATAATATATATATATATATTTTTTTTGTTTTGTTTTGTTTTCTCTCTCTCTCTCTCTCTCTCTCTCTCTCTCTCTCTCTGTATATATATATATATATATATATATATATACACACACACACACACACACACATTTATTTTCTTGAATATTATTGGTCTTGCGCAGGCCGGACACAATCATCCATAGGGCCAAATGTTGCCTGCGGGCCTTGGAATGGTGAGCAAAATACTCTCGAAAGTCTCCGTTCTCGAACAAATCAGTTTTCAAACGAAAATGACGAGATTTTTTTTTTTTTTGCTTCTGTTTTCGAACGGAAATCGGTACTCGAACGCCTGCGACAAAACCCAAAAATAACATATCGCGCGCAGCCCGACCAGCTGACCCATGACGCGCTTTGTTGTGAATTCCCACGCCGTGGAAAAACCCGGAAATAACATAACGCGCGCGGCGTGATCAGCTGACCCACGACTCACGTTATTGTGAATTTGAACGCACCGCGAAAAAACACAGAAATAACATAACGCTGGTCCACGACAGCCTCTGTACGCAGACGTGGGAACTATGAATCCGGTTTTTGAACAAATCGGTTCTCGAACCACCTTTTGTAATGGATTGTGGTCGAGAACCGAGGTTGTACTGTGTAAAAAAATGTTAAAAACATGAAAAATATAATTTGCTTGTTATGTATCATTATTGTTCTTATGTCTGATCTAATGAGAGCAACATTATGATTATGTATATGGTTTGATTCAAAGTTGACCACCTCCCTTGATGCATAAAAAAACGAAAATTCTTCAGATGAACCTGAAGTTACCCCTGTCACCCATAAATCCAGTTAATACGCACACCCCGGGAACCCGCATAATCACGTCAGTAAGATTTTCATCATCTCTTCAGGCCGGTCCTTCTCAGTTCAGCTCTGTCCCGCGTCCATTGTGGCGTACTTTAATCTGTCGGCGCTGACCGGCTGGGAACGAAACAGGTGGTACGTGACAGCAGGTATGAGCCGACTTCAAAGCAGCCGGAGTGAGATTGGGAGAGGGGGGATGGCACCGACAGATCTGTAAACAAACAAACCGCAAAAAAAGAGGGAAAAAATAGAAGGACTCAGGAGCAGAGTGAAGGGAAAGGTTTGTGACTGTAAGAATGATGATACAAGACAGCTTGAATACCAATTTATCTGCGGGGAAAGATGACAGTCCTGCAATAAACTCCAAAAATGAATCATCGGCCCATATGTGCGCACCGGTGTGTGTGTGTGTGTTTTATACACGCGCTTATTATTAATCTCCCAAATCGCAGCGGATATCCTGAATATTCAATCTTATAGGAAGCTGCAACTCTAGGCGTGTACTGTTACCTTTATTGGCTTCTCTCTGAGGATCATGTAAGGTGGATGTGGACATTGTTTAACGAGGCCTGGGACCGGGACGGAGGCGAGGAGGGGAAGGGAGGCGGAGGACGAGCCGGGAAGGAGGTTCCGATTGGAGAAGGGGAGGCAAAAAAGTAGAGGGTAGCGTGGAGGGCAAGCGGTCGTACGGAGGGAGGGGGCGGGATGATGAGAGGAAGTGTGTTTAGAGGAGAGGCAGGGTAATGTATGTGATATGTAGCCTGAGGGTGGGTGGGGGGTGGGTGGAATAAAGACTGGAAGAGAAACGAAGCAGAAAACAGAGCGTAAATGACATCTAGCCCAGAGAAAGCTTCGTTCAAGGTGAGACAGAGGTAAGCGCCGGGCGAAGGACCGACCACGAGCCTCCTCTTCCCTTCCTCCTCTTCCCTCCCCCGTCGCTGTGGAACACGAGACTACACAGCAGCGAAAAGAGGAAAAAAAAAAAAAGCTCCAAGTCAGCTCTTCTCTTTGCTCTTCTTCTTTCGTCCAAGGTTGCCACATGAGCCCTCGCGGGGAAGGCGGCGCAACGCGCGAGGCATGCTGGGAGGTCGGGACATGTTGCACCGGGATTTTGACCAGCTGATGCAAATGCGGCCGCGGCAACGCGAGAGCAGCAGCGAGAATCCAATTGTTTTTGTCGGCTGAACCTTCACAGACCTCGGCTCCAGCGCCGGTATTCTATTTTAGCAGCCTCGTCGCCGCTGCACGCGGTCAATTGCTGAAAAATAGAAGGTCTCCAGCCATTTCGAGTTATTTCCAAGATGTCCACGTGGCTTCTCAAATGACATAAAATGCTCGCAGAATTTGTCAGATTTTCCTGCCCACATATCGCTAGGCAGAGTTTTTTCTGATGTTCCAAAAACATCTTTAGTATGTTAAGTTGATTGAAGAATCAAAATTGTCCTTCGGAGTGGATGTGAGTGTGAAGGGTTGTTTGACAATCTGTGCCAGGGTGCACCAGGTTTTTTATCCAAAGTCCGTTTGTAAGGCAAAAATGTCGTGAAAAATTTGGTAGACAAGATGTGACAAAGCGGTTGTATTGCGTTTAAGGCAATTTAATTGCACACACAACAATATAACACAAATAGTCGAATAGTCACCAAATAGTTACCAAAGTTGAACGAATGTTGCCAAACAGGCCAAAGTTCTTTCCAGCGAATATTCCAAGTGAATGAATGTGCCGGAAAAGTCCAAAGACGAAGGGCAGAAGGCGTCCGTGTACTTGTCCCAAGCAGCGGTGCGGTGGTAAGAAGCCCCGTTGACGGTCTTTCTCGTCCTTATATAGACACTCCTTGGAACATTTCAGAATTCCGCATCACAAAAGATCTGAATCATATTAACTTAAAAGTATAAAAGGAAAGCGCATCATATCATATCACCTTACAAGGAATAGTTCCTATGAACAGAGACGTCTTGTTATTTGTTCTTGTTGCTTTGTTGTTCTTTGTTTTGAATGTCCAACTGCTGGAAGAAAAATTCCTCGTGTTTTTCCACACTTGGCCAATAAAAATGATTCTGATTCTGATTTTAAGAATACACACGTCAGATACAATTTAATACAAGCTATATGCACATATGAACAAGCAAGTTATCATCTGCCTGCTGCAAAGGGCCCCTAACCATCACAGATATCCTTCTGAGCCGGAATAGAACTCATGCACATGACGTCACCGTTTTCACGGCGCCATATTGCCGTTCAAAAAGAGCTGCTCGACATTGTGGGAGATGTTGAACCGGTGCAGAATATTCACAATACCAGAGACCTGTTATGCTGTTGGTTATCACAACAGACATTCAAAGATGTCATTCTATAGAATACCATCTGAAAAGACCAGAAAAGATTGACGGATTTCGGCAATTAAATGCGATGGCTGGTGCCCAACCAAAATACACACATGCGTGTGTAGTGATGGCTTCAGTTCAGGTAGGATTTATTCTTCTCAATCTCAAATTCCCAAGAGGTATTAATAAGGCCAGTTTGGCTCATTTGAGAACAATCCATTTTAAAAAAAATCACAGGGAGTTGTCGCCAACGTACACAGAAGCGTGTTGCGGCCACATGTTGAACTTCGGTAAACCTCTCCCTGACACTTTTTTTTTTTCAATATGCATTGTTCTCAAATGAGTCCAATGCGTTTTTTTTTTTTAAAAAAAAGAAAATAATCTGTCCGTCACAGAGTTTTCGTAGGTTAAAGTGTGGCCGCAACACACTTCAGTGTACGCAGGCTGAAGCCTATCCCATTGGCTTCTTTTCTTTTTTTTTTTTTTTAATTACGCTTTGGACTCATTTGAGAACAATGCATATTTTAAAAAAAAAAAAACGTCATGGAGAGGTTCACCAAAGTTTAATGTGTGGCCGCAACACGCTTCCATGTACGGAGGATCCGACTCGCTGTCTTTTAGTTAATGAATGCGAATTTGTGTAAAACCAGGGGTGATTTACTTAAATATTGGTATTTGTATTGAAAAAATATGAGTGGCTCCATCACTATGTGGGATTTATTCTTGATTGAGAAGAGATCCAGCAAGGAAGTATTTGTATGCGACCGGACGTTTATATGCTTTCGAGGTTTTCCGTGTAAATCTCCATGACTTACTCACCAGATCCATGTGTAGATCCAGCTGTCCAAGACAAGCTGAAGCGGGTTAATAGTCCAATTTCTTATTGTTGAAAACATTGACTTCGGCATTAAATATGGCTCCTCTATGCCAAGTGTCTCTCATTTTTCCACGTACCTTCGTTTATTATCACCTTCTAAATGTTTAACAGTATCGGACAAATCTCTGGGAGACTTATTTTCATTTCGTCTCAACGGATTTAGCATTGACGTGGGTGCACGAGCTCTATATGGACAAAACTGGATAACTACTCTGTATTAAGTATAAATTACGTTTTGTAATGAAGGCAAACTTTTTACAACAGTGCCACCTGCTGCACTAATTGAGCAGTAATTTCAAAAAAAAAAAATGTCTCCCACTATTCGTTTTGCCACTCTGGTCTCCAGTCTCCGTGGACTATTGTTGTATGAATCGAGCGTGTTTAATTCCCTCCTTCCAAACAAAAGTCCTGTGTGTGTCGTACCGCTATGGATTGGATTAAGTAGACCACCTACTGCTGCACAAGCGCACTTTTTAAAAGGCTTGAGGGAGGGAGGGGGAAAAAAAGCATCAGTGTGGGCCCGGGAATGAAAAAGCATCGAGTTTTCTTCCTCCTCGCTCATTGAAATGATAGCGCTGTGTTCTCCACGCTCACAAACTGGAACATGTTGCGGATCTGATTGATCTTAATTAACCGCCATTCAATTGATGTGCTTTAAAGTTAAAAGTCACGATCAAAGCTACGTTTGTTATGACCGCCCCCCTCCACTCTTTTTTTCTGGGGGGGGGGGGGAATAAACGGATATCCATTTGTGCGTGATAAATGGTTTGTATACGATAATCTGTCAATTTATGTCGTAGACTGACGGGGTTCTCGTGGCTTGAGAGAATTTAGAACTACTAGTCCTTCTGAAATAATATCATACCACTTCTCCAAATACTGACTGAAAAGTAGAATATAAAGCACAGTGTCGGACAAAGTGCTCGATTACAGCTTAATTGCCTGTGCTCATTTTTTAAAAAATATAGCCTATCCCAGCTGTCAACTGGTTGCCAGCCAATCGCGGGGCACACGGAGACAGACAATAGTCGCACTCACGATCAAACCTATGGGCAATTTAGAGTGTCCAATTAATGTTGCATGTTTTTGGGGTGTGGGAGGTAACCGGAATGCCCGGAGAAAACCCACGCAGGCACGGGAGAACATGGAAAGGCCACACAGGCGGGGCCGGGATTGAACCCGCCACCTCAGAACTGTGAGGGCAACGCTTTCCAGCTGAACCACCGTGCTGCCGAGAAGTAATCAATCATATCATCAGTCAATAATACATAAGGAAAACGAAAACATGACATAGCATCGAGTGGGCCTGTCGATACAAATCTCGCATGCTTATATTCATTATCCTCTGGGAAAAGCTATTATTACTGTATCTTATTTGTCTTGTTCTGTGTTTAATAATCAAATCTATATATAATCAGTATAATAAGTGATTTTTTTTTTTCTCATTAAAAAAACTACAAAACTTTCTGTTGGGATTTTTTGAGGGGTTGGAACATATCAACGGCATTTCCACTCATTTCAAGGGGAAAGATGATTTGCGATGACTGTTACAAGTGTGGTCATGAAACGAATTAAACTCTCGTGTCAAAGCACCGCTGTATATCATATTTATCCCAATAATATCAAGCTAGAGTCACTGATGGTGTAGTGGTACACACGCCTCCCTTTGGTGCAGGCAGCGTGGGATCGATTCCCGCTCGGTGATGGGGTCGATATATGCCCTGCGACTGACTCGCGACCACTTCAGGGTGTAGTCCGCCTTTCGCCCAAAGCTAGCTGGGATAGCCGCCGGCTCTCCCGCGAACCTTGTGAGGATAAGGGGCTTGGATAACGACATGACATGACAATATCAAGCTAAAAGGAAGTGCTGAGGCACCCATGGTAGTTGAGCACGCATATTTCGGAAACCCAGGGTGTCCGGAAGAAGTCGTTCAGTGCCATTGACGGACTTCGAATCCAAACATCCCATGTCAACGGGGAGGGCGGGCGGTGATTAATGTCGAGCTAAAGCTTGTGCATGAGAATGAAGTGAGCGTTGCTTACATAATGAATCCACAGCTTATGCCGTCGCGGTCAAAGAGCCGTGTGGGTAACCGCTGCAACACCCACCCCCCGGCCGGGCCTCCCTTCAAATCGCCCTTTGTTCCTTTGTTTTATGGAGTTCTCCCGGCACCTCAGTCATTGAATGCAACATTGGACACAGGCGGGTTGTGCTTCTGTCGTGTGTTTGTGTGCGGACTCTGTTCCACCGTCAAGCATCAAGTGCACGCCTCGGAAAATAAGAAACTGTCACTCAGTCTGTTACGCAGCCTTACTTGCATCCCGAGTACACAACACAGCGGTTCATATAGTATTTGTGCGTGTGTGTGATCCGTGCACGTGAGGCTGTCAATTTGTCATGCCGAGCTCCATCCGAAGAGACAGACAGCCCATTGAGGCGTTCGCCGCAGACAAAACAACACAAAAACAACCGCAACTGACAAAACACGCTTTAGTCGGCGCACCGACACCCGCAAACGCACACACGCAACGCACGCACACTCGTGACAGACAGAGGAGGTGTTGCATTTAAATTTGAATGCGCTCGTTATACGTTGTAGGCTTTGTTAAAGTGCCACCGCGAGTGCGATAATTGTTTATGCTCACTTTTGATTAATAATGCAATAAGAATGACACGCGCTCCCCGATGAAGTGTCTGGAAATTAACTACACTTGCGCGAGGATGAGATCATTTTCGTTTTCATTAGGCTGAGAACGACATTATTGACTCGTTTTATTGTGTTTGCGGTCGAGTCCGGGATGTTTTTTTTTTTTTAGTATTCAAAGTGAGTTTGCGGCTTTACACGGGATTTTTCCCAGGGAGAGCAGGTATGATGAATATTAAATTCATCAGAGGATGGCAGCGTTTGTTGATTGTAAACACATCTGTCACTACTGTTTAATTGGTAAACAAGTCTGAACACTTTGTGTTTGTCCATAAACAACTATGTCCCCGGATGATATGAAAGGGCATCCGGAAAGGTCAAACCCCCCCCCCGGTCTCAACTGTTTGCGCGTCTCTTTGGTGTCGAACAAATTGCGTTCGGGTTTAGATGTGTACAACTGTGCATAATTGCAATTGAATATGTGTATCCTAATCTAATGTACATCTCAGCGATCCCATCGTATCTACAATGTTTTGTTTTTGTTTTATGTTGAAAAATATACTGAACAACAATATAATGCAACACTGGTTTTTGCTCCCATTTTATTGTGGTCTGAATTTAAAGGTTTTTATGAATGTCTGATTTCTCAGATATTGTGTTAGCGAGCACTGATAAGAGCATAAATGTATATTTTTCTTGCAAAACGAGCATTTTTTTCCCCATTATATTTTTCATAATTGAAAGACATACTTCATAAATCTCATGAAATTGCATCCTATTAACAATTCATTTCTCAACAAATCATGATTCTCTTTTTATAAAATGTATGTCTTTTCATTTCATTTTACAACATTATTATATATACAACGACAACCTACAAAAAGTTTTTGGGCAGAATTATGATTTGCAGAATTATGCCTTTATCTTGCAACATTTTTTCAACTTTATTCCATCCTCATTCTGGGTCATATATGGCTTTATCCTATAATGTTATTTTTGTATTATGATGGTTCTTGTAAAATAAGTGACATTATGATATTATTTCCCTCATAAAATCATAAAAATATTAATTTCAAATTTATTGTTGATTGTCATAAAATTCCTGATTTTTTTTAAAATCAAAATATATAATATAATAATGTTTATTCTCTTTCAAGTTTAATTAATACCATTACTTTATTCTCCTAGTACCAACATGTTTTTGTTGTAGTTTTTCCTTGAATACACCTTTGTTTTTGAAAATCAAAATGTTTATTTTTGTATATATATATATACACACACAACATTATAGCTATACATGTAGTATGTAGTGGTACACACGCCTGGCTTTGGTGCGGGCAGCGTGGGATCGATTCCCGCTCAGTGATAGTGTTTCTATCTTCCCTGCGACCACTTCAGGGTATAGTCCGCCTTTCGCCCGAAGCTAGCCGGTATAGGCTCCAGTTCTCCGGTGACCCTTGTGAGTATAAGCGGCTTGGCTAATGGATGGATGGATAGCTACGGTACAATAAATCTGATTTGTGATGGTGGTCCTTTGTTAACCAAGTAGTTGTTTTATCACAGCGCGCCCCATACAAACAATGAAAGTGTAGTTTCCCGGCCCCGGGCCGGGCCGCAGCCAATTTCAAACACATTAGTGCTGTCGTCATGCGTCGGACCCAGCGTGAGAAAAGCGTCCGCATTAGATATCCAGCAACAAACAGGATTAGGAAGCATCCATCAAACGGCAAAAAAAAAAACCAAAAAAACAAGTTGCGCGTAGCCGAGTGTCACGACCCGTACTGTAGATATGCTGGCGCTCTTTCTCGTGTTATTGAAATACGGTGTCACTTCTAATCCAGCTCAGTGGATGCGAGGAAAGTGCTTTCGCGGTGTTTGTGTTTGCGTGTCAACGCGCTGCAAAGGATCCATAATGAATAACGCCACCCGAGCGGTTGACGTCGTGCGCGCGCGCAAAACGACGGCACATTTTGCGTGCGGCGTATCGTTTCGCAAAGCGTGTGTGTGACCGTGGCAATGATCCACTGACCTGACGGCGCTTCCCCAGGGAAGCGCACGCATCTCTCCTGGACTGCTCCTAACGGCGCTCAGGAGATGTTCGCCTCCACGCTGACACTTGGTGACACTCAAGTGCGTATTGATATCGTTGTATAATTGTCAGGTTGCGTCGTAAGGCCGCGGGGATTCTGTGACCTTTGAACCAAATCGTCAGTGAAGCGCTGTTGGGTTGAAGTCTGGGTGTCTATGCAAGAATTTCTACGAATTCCCCAAAATGAAACCCTTCATCGTTAAAATTGACACGTAATGCATTAATAACATATTTTACTGTACATTTGGACTTGTATTGGGACTTGTAAAAAAATACTCCAATATGCTCATGTTGGGACGGCACGGTAGAGCACCTGGAAAGCATTGGCCTAACAGTTCCCAGGTCCTGGGTTCGATCCCGGACCCGTCTGTGTGGAGTTTGCATGTTCTCACCATGTCTGCGTGTGTTTTCTCCGGGTACTCCCGTTTCCTCCCACATCCCAAAAAACATGCAACATTAATTGGAGACACTAAATTGCCCCTAGGTGCTGTTTGTCTCCATGTGCCCTGCGATTGGCTAGCGACCAGTTCAAGGTGTACCCCACCCCCCTGCCCGTTGACAGCTGGGATAGGCTCCAGCACTCCCCGTGACCCTCGTGAGGATAAGCAGCTAAGAAAATGGACGGATGTATGCTCATGTTGTTTACCTTTGACCGAATTGCCTTTCCTTACCATGCTAACAGGAGGCGGAGCTAGGGCGTTGTGACTAGGCGAGCAGCTGTTTGTTCTCAAATTGTACAGAATTTTAAGAGAAAGGGGGGGGGGCTCATGCTCTTGCGATTGGATTGCACTACATCAAAACAATTAAAAATATATCGAGTTTTACAATACATTTGTGAAAATGGGAACGCTAAGAACTTAAATGTACTTTACTGTAAATTATTGACCCAATGGTTAGTTGAAACCAAATTAATGTGCAATGTGATTAAATCTAGTTCTAGCTAGTTTCAAGATACAATCATTTTTCCTTTTTTTTTTTTCTCGAGTTGAAACAGTTTAGTTTATTACAGCAGTGCTACAAATAATTTTTGGATTCATTTGTATCTTTTATCATTTGTGATCGAAAATGTTGACTGCATTCTTTCTATAAATTCAATCAGCTTTTGGGAATACTGTAGTTACAACGCGATGGTTTCCAACTTTGGGATTGAACCCATGCTGCCAAATACTCGCGATTAAAAATATAATTAATTTAAAAAGTCAGTCAACAATTTATCCTCAACATTCCTGGTGATTGGCTGAAACATAACTGTTCAAAAAGAAATAAAACTGTATTATCATGTACATATCATTCACTAATTTACATGCTAACGGCATCAAATACATATGTGGGTATGTATGATCAGCGTCCTTTTTTCCTTTTGAAACACGATATCAAAATATACTTTTAAATGTTTATTTCCGATCGACCATTCGTCGTGCACGTGAATAAAACGGCCGCGTACGCAGTGCCGAAGCGGGGCCCTTGTAAAGGACCGTTTCTGCTCAGCACCTTCACATCTGATTAATTGACTTGTCAGCACTGCATTTTTATCCTGCTCCCCTGTGTATGAACGCATGCGAGAAACTGTGTGGGCAACGCATCCTGTGCAAGTGTGTGTGTGTGTGTGTGTGTGTGTGCGAGCAGTCCTTCCCGGCGTCCTTTCACTACTACTGGTGTCACTCCTGAGGCGCTATAGCAACACAATCTGTGTGCGCGCATGTGTGTGTGTGTGTGTGTGTAGGCAAACCTATGGCGGTTCCCCCCCCTCCCCCCCCCCCCCCACAGATGTGCAGCCACATCCTGGTCTTCTTCCTGTGTCCTAAAGGTGCGCGCATGTGTTTTTCCCCCAACAACGGTTGTAAATAGGACAGAGCGAAACCTTTCTGCAAAGTGACCTGCAGCAACGAAGTAATTTGTGTCTGCTCATGAGATTTTTTTTTTTTTTTGTATTGCATTTATATCATCCATCCAAAAGTGAAATATTTTATGGTTAAATCTTCTTCTTTTCCTTTCGGCTTGTCCCGTGAGGGGTCGCCACAGCGTGTGATCTTTTTCCATCTCAGCCTATCTCGTGCATCTTCCTCTGTCACTCCTCGGGAGTACCTCAACGTCTTCATTTCTGCTACCTCAAATTCTGCTTCCTGTTGTGGCCGTCTCTAATCCGTCCATCATGGCCGGCCTCACCGCTGTTTTATAAACTTTGCCCTTCATCCCTGCGGATACTCTTCTGTCACATAGAACACCAGACACCTTCCGCCAGCTGTTCCAACCTGCTTGGACCAGTTTCTTCACTTCCTTACCACACTCACCGTTGCTCTGGATTTTGTATTTGAAGTCGGTACTTGGCCGCTTTTAAACTCAAGTAATTAGTCAAGTAACCGAGTAACCAGTAGTTTCGAGGTAACTGTGGCAACACTGGTTGTACTTCTACTAGGGTATCACTCATAATAAGAGGAGATTATAATGACAATAATTGAACTTGAAAAAAAGTACCAAAGTGATGTTCATCGAAGGTGAGCTTCTCAATGATTTTTGCATTTTGAAGTTGTACAGTTTTAGACCATAATTTCCGGCCTATAAGCTGCGACTTTTTTCACACGCTTTCAACCCTGCGGTTTATGCGGTGATGCGGCTAATTTGTGCATTTTTTTTTTTTCAAACGGCCGCAAGGGGGCACTCGAGCGGCAAAAGGTAAGAGTGAGACCGGTGGAGTATATGTGCCGAGGAAGTGACTTTTACCGCCCCGGCCCTGTTAGCGCTGCACTAGCGTGTTACTGCCGTGTCTCAGTGATTTTTACCAGTATGTTTTTTTTTTTTTTTTAACCGGCCCTGTTAGCGCTACCGTTAACATTAGCACTAAACCACGGTTCAACAACCTTTTTGAGGCAGAGGGCTACTTTGTGAGCGCCGATCGTATGAAGGGCTTTATGAACCAGAATCCGAATCAGAAATCAAGTGTAACGTGTTTTTCAACTATTCATGTTTGGGTTTAGGGTTATGTTAGGTGTTAGGGTTGGACAAAAATACTTGTAATATCTCAACTTGATCATTTATGATATACGACAATTTTGAAATTTTGGTACAGATTTTACCAAGAATCATGGTAATGGAAACTCTAGATTTGGCCTCGTGGGCCACATAAAATCACGTGGCGGTCCTTATCTGGCCCCCGGGCCTTGAGTTTGACAAGCTGTGCTCTAATCAGTCGCCTGTGTGCTCAGCAACCTTTTTGAGACTGAGGGCTACTTCGTGAGCACCGATCGTATAAAGGGCTACGTGAACTGTTTGCGGCAAATTTCAGACTCAGTTCATGACACGTACATAAAATATTTTTGTTTGAGGGTTATTGTCGTAAATGACATTGCAGGTATTTTTAAAATTTAATTCACGTAAGCAAGTCGGATTCAGAATTTAAAGCACAAATAATAGTAACAATTTGGGGCCTATGGTATTTTTAGAACATGCCTCTCGGGCGCCTTATATGGTCCTCGTGGGCTACCATTCGCCCGCGGGCACCGCGTTGGTGACCCCTGCATTAAACTCTCTGTGTACCATCTTTTTTTGTAAATATCTCGTGTTTCAATGCGGGTTTCAATGTGGGCACTTGCGGCTTTTACACAGCTGCGGCGTATGTATATGTAATGGTGTGATGTTGTGCGCTATAATAGGGACAGGGCGTGGAAGCGCAGTCTTATTTTGAAAGGCGGCACGTGCTCTGGCATTTATTCTTTTTTTTTTGTTCTTTTCAACGCTATTACTGAATGGGGCGTTTAAAAATGTTCATGGTAAGGGGGGAAATGCAGATTAAGTGTGGGTGAAAGATCTGAGAAATACAGGAAATGTTTTATTTTATTGGGTGGCTAAACGAGATCACTTCCTCTTGTGTTTCTGGCTTCTAAATGTAAGAGCTTTGAGGGTCTTTGTGAAGAGAGCTCTGTGAATTATATGTTATAACTCCTTTATAATACAGAGAGAGGATTAAACCAGGTTGAGACCAGCCAACATGTGTGTCTTCTCATTCAGCATACAAAAAAATACACAACGCAGAATTAGACTCACCATATATGTACCAAATGGTATTTCCTTTGCAAATGTACTGCGTGAGTCTTATAATCAGGTGCGCTCTGTAGGCCAGGAATTACGGTACTCGAGTAATTTCTGCTTTTACAAGTACGGTGACCATATAACTTTGCTAAAATGATACTTAAACAGTAACAGTATTACTTAATAATAGTTCAATGTTTTTTTTGTGTGTGTTTTTTTAGACCTTACTGGCCACTACTTGCAAAAATGCGCCCTTTAACAGGATTATACATTGTCGCTAGCATCTTCTCAGGGCAATTAGCAGTGTATAAGTTGAAGTCGCATGAATAAGGACATGAATTAAAATGTCGGCGGCGCAGCGGAGGGCAAAAGCTCGTCGATGCGTCATTTGTGTAGTTGAGAGCGCGAACGCAGTAGGCAACGCGCCGGCACCGGCGGAGAACTCCGCCATTAAACTATTAAAAACAATAAACATCTGCTTTCCGTCTAGCACGCATTGCCACAATGTGTCACAGCATTTGCTAATTAAAAACTTCACAGAAGCTTTTGCCGCATAAAGACACGCGCGCACGCATTTAAGAGTTTGAGGACATTAACAGAAAGATATAAAGAAGTTGAAAAGTGCCGTCTCCTCGCCTCCCACTGGGGCAATTTCGGCTCCTTTCTTACCTCAGCAGCCAATCAGGAAAAAGCTAATTGAGCCTCGGTTATCAGAGAACCGACTTGATTGGTTTGCGCCTTTGTGGATTGCGAGAGGCCCTCTCAGGAAACGCGTTGCTCCCCGAAAGCAAAGCAGGACTTTTTTCATTTGTATTTATTTTATTGTTTTTATTTTTGAAATCAGTACTGCGTGGCTTTGCTTTCATTGGCAATTTATTATTATTTTTTAATAGCAATGAATGGCAGCTGCAGTCTCATGAACAAAAACGCAGTTGCAGATGCAAGACAGCAACGTCGTCATCAAATTGTCCCATTTTAAAGTTTGGAAATTAAAGAACAAAAAAAAAAAAAAAAGGGACAGCCTTTTTGAAAGGAAAGTGTGCAAATAAATACACGAATTGAATGTGCCATTTTTTTTTTTTTTACAAGGTTAATTGCCAGAAGAGGCGAACCACTGTGATATGTTAAAAATATGATGCAAGGGGCCTATTGTGAGAAAAAAAAACAAATCACAATTTTCTCAGTTCCACCTTCAATGTGAATCAGCTTACTTTGCCTAACCTTCGCTTTGTATTCAACTTGTCATGTTCTTCAAACTTCTAGTTGAGGCAGCTTCTTTGATTTGGAAGAAGTGTTGGTGGGGGAAAAGCTGCAAAGCGCCACCAAAAAAAACAAAGCCGAGTTCACTGGGTGACGCTCACTGAACTGAGCTCTTCTGCGATGTGTCACGGTCCTGCGCAGTGTCCAAATGGACTTTTCCGATGGCGATCTTAAGCTCCGCCCCCTTAGCCATGTCCCACAAGCTTAGAAAATGGCGATTGACCAGAACATGTTTGAAGTCGATTCTCTATCGTGTATTCCAAATAAGATTGGGGTATGTTTTTTTGCAAAATGCGTCAGATCACGAGTAATATCATTGTAGTCTTTAGAAGTGAGTGGGTGTATTCATTTGACCTGGCTCGTAATCGAACCCAGTGCGCTGTCTTAAAAGTCTGATGTGATAGAAATAGGCAAATAGACATCCCCTTGCATGACTTCGCGCAATTACGTATCACTAACCCGACTCTAGGCTTTGGAAAATGAATCAACCGGGTCCCTTGTAACCTAGCCGGATATCTTTCATCAGAATTGCACGTTCCCCAAGCGCATCTGAGGACCATTTTCTTCATAACATTAACTTTTCCAAGCGCACACTACTGACAACCAGCATTCCTTGTGGTGAGAGGGGCGTGTCAAGCCAGGTGTTAAGACAATCTGATTGGCTATTATTGTACGAGTGATTGACAGGTCGGAAAGGTCCATCGTTCTGACATTCTCAGTATTTTTCCCCCAAACATTTAGGTGCAATTCTAAATTGTAGCTTGTCTACTTGTTTTTAAACAATTGTAGTACGGATACACCAATACCACTTCTTTTGAGACCAAGTGCTTACATTTTGGTCCTCGGCAATGCCAAGTACTCATACTTGATAGTTAATAATGCCATTGGATCTTTGCAACGGCAATGAAAATGTTTTACTTTCACAAAATATTGCTCACAACACAAACATGTTTAGCTTCTTCCATTTTCTAATGATTGCTCCAACAGTGGACCTTTTCTCACCAAGCTGCTTGGCAATTTCTCCGTAGCCCTTTCCAGCCGTGTGGAGTTGTACAATTTTGTCTCTGGTGTCTTTGGAAAGCTCTCTGGTCTTGGCCATGTTACAAGTTTGGGTCTTACTGATTGTATGGGGTGGGCAGGTTTCTTTTTGCAGCTAACGACCTCACACATGCGCATCTGATTCAGGGTAACACATGGAGTGGAGGTGGACTTTTAAAGGCGGACTAACAGGTCTTTGAGGGTCACAATTCTAGCTGATAGATAGATGTTCAAATACTTATTTGCAACAGTATCACACATAAATCGTTAAAAAAAAATCATACATTGTGATTTCTGGATTTTTCTTTTTAGATGATCTGTCTCACAGTGGACTTGCACCTTCCATGAACATTTCAGATCCCTCCATGATTTCTAAGTGGCAGAACTTGCAATATAGCAGGGCGTTCAAATACTTATTTTCTTCACTATAGTTTGTAATGCCATTGCATCCTTGCAATTGCAATGAAAATCTTTCACTGTCACAAAATATCGCTCAAAACACAAACGTGGCTAGCGTGGCTCCGACAACCGAAGGTACGCGTCGGGCCGGTGAAGTGGTATCGGTGTGCCGTACGGGTGCCATTTTACAAGTACCAGCCCGGTACAGATGTACAGTATAGGCGGCCTAGTATGCGGACACGATGAGTAATTAAAATTCCAGGCTCGCGTGTAACATAGACTGCAGTTGGATTTGTGCTCATGTTTGCATTTCCGCGTCCTTGTTCGATTAGCCATGCTCATTGCGTCCGCTTCCAGGTGTTAGCAGGCAGCGTTAAGAGCGGGGATTCTCGTCGTATCAGCGCCGCGAAGGCGTCGCCGGGCCAAGTTGGAATGGATGTTTTCCCTCCCTGGGTGCTCCTGGGAGGATAAACAGGGCCATCCATAATTAAGAGCCCACTCCGCCTGCATTCTGATCCGCTCCGCTTCCAAAAAAAAAAAAAAAGAACAGCCGTCACCGGTGGTTAGAGCGGCGGAGGTTTGGGGGGAGGCGGGGGGCGGGGGGATGCTTGTTGGATGTGACGGACACCTAGACACACCCGTAGCGTAGAAACGCGTAGAGACAAAAGGGGAAGGAATCTTCTACCTCTGTTATGTGTCATTAGGAATAAAATGCACAGGATCTAAAAATAGATTTTTATACGCTTCTATTATCCGTCCCGTCCCTTGTGAGCAGTTAAATGAGATCCACTGGAAATGCTGTCGTGTCAGAACACTGTCATCCGTTCACTCCAAGTTTGGGCACTTTCTGAAACATTCAGTCGCGCTTGGTCGATTTTCAACGCAAAACCAGACTTTCTATCGGGATCAGTTATATTTGGAAGTCCTTTTTTTATTATACGAAGATTTTTAAAAAGTGGCTCCTAAATCCGATCAGGACACCAGGGATGGATGGAAAAACAAATTAAAGCATCACACATGAAGTCAACGTGAGACAAAAGTACTTGGATACCGAAAGACAATTTCTTTTTTTTTTTTTTCCATCTCTCTATTTACTTTCTAGTAACTCACTGTGGGTTTTTTCCTTCATTCAAGAAAAATTGCAAGCTGCATTGATGGCTCGCATGACATGATGACATCCCACATTAAAACTTCCATTTTCTTTGTGAGCTTTTTGACTTGTTTTCATCATTCTGTTTCTATTTTACAGTGTACCATATCTAGAGTGAAGTCTTGTAAGTGTCAAGCAGACCAGGAAAAGCTTTTATGCCTTTATCTCAAGTAGACTTGACTATTGTAATGGTCTTCTGACTGGACTCCCCAAAAGGAGTATTAAACAGCTGCAGCTCATTCAGAATCTCGCAGTTTGCGTTCTGACCAAAACAAAGCGGTCAGAGCATGTAACTCCAATGCTAAAGTCCTTGCACTGGCTTCCAGTCATTTTTGGAATAGTTTTTAAAGTTCTGCTACTGGTCTAGAAATCACTGAATGATTTAGGTCCTGAATACATGAAAGAAATGCGTACGGAATACAAACCCAGTCGAGGTCTGAGATCGACTGACTCAGGTCAAATAGCGGAGCGCAGAGTCCAAAGCAAATTTAGCTGCTTCTTCTTTTCCTTTCGGCTTGTCCCGTTAGGGGTCGCCACAAGCTGCACACCAATAGAATAAGTTGTCAAGAAAGGTGAGGTCAGCCCCAAGTGGGAATGTTTGTCAATAGAAATTAAATTTAGATTTCGAATATATCCACTTTTTGATCATATTGCTTGCACTGTATTTGGTTTTAACGCTTTTTTAAAAAATATTTTGTATATTTGTTTTTATTGTTTTTTTTATCCTGTTTTCAATGTTTTATCTTTGTCTTTTTTTGCAAATACCTTTAATCATGTGAAGCACATTGAGTTACCTCGTGTATGAAATGCGCTATACAAATAAATTTGCTTTGCTTTACTGCATCATTTTAAAGTTAAAAATAATAAAGATTAAAATCCACTTGCAGGCCTCCGCGTGAGCATGATATTTGAACTCAATGGCCGTCGATGGCGGCGAGTGAACATTGAACATTTGGGGACCTTATTTAGCTCCCCAATTTTAATGTGATCTTTTCATCTTTTTTTTTTTTTATGCAGTAAATAACAGATGAACTTGGCTCGGTTCCCCTCACTTTCGTTAAGTCTTAACGTTCCTCTTCAACATGGTTGCACTCTCTTTGAAAAAATAATCACAAAATTATGTCTTTCCTTCCTCAGGATCGTCAGCCTCCAGCGGTGGAGTATTCTAGATGTATGTTTCGTATATTACTGTGTAATACACAATCTCTGCCACTCACAATTTGTACATGCTAACAAAATCAAATTCACAAATAAATACATTTGCCGTTCCAAAGATCCAGTTTTCACAAATATTTCGTGTATAATTTAAGTGCAGGGTTATTTACAGAGGGGAAGACAAATAAACAGCTGAGATAATGTGATTGCAGAAATGTGCACACCCGAGAAAAAAAGACCCTCCAAAAAAAACGACCTGTCATTTCAGCAGGGGTGTGTAGACTTTTTACACCCAACGTACATTGTTTATTGTTGCGGCTGGTGTACAACCGCACGGCATCATTTCTAATATTTCCGTTATTACAATCTGTATTGTAGCTGGAGGCTGAGACGACCGAGGAAAGTAAAGACAGAGTGCGGCGCCTGTTGTTATTTTCTTTCGAGGATATTGCAACGATGTTGGAGACAAACGGGTTAAGCGTACGACCGGAATGAAAGTGAGGAGAAGTTGGCAGAACACGCGGCGACTCGAGCCCGTCTGTTTATCTATTCTGTGATAAATGACCAATTTAAGCACCCGCAACACAAACCGTGAAGTCAAATTCTTTTTTTTTCCAGCCTCCGACCGGTTGGAAATTCAACTCGGCTCGCGCCGTATGAATGCGACACGTTTGATTTAATCCGCCCCTGTTTTATGCCAGGTCTGATCCGGAGTTGATTTAATATAGATGTGTGTTATTATAAGAGAAGGCAGGCATTGGAAATCAGGACAGTTGTCATGGGGACCGGTCTGATGGTGAAACAACAACACTTGATTGTGCTGAGTGTCTCTGGCAAGAAAAACTAGTCCTCTTCCTTTGTGCCTTCTCTCTTCCATCTCTCTTCTCCTGTGCCTCCCCCTCCCTTCTTTTCACCCCCCCCCCATCCTTCCCCTCTCCCCCGCGATACAATGAAATCGTCCCACTGCAGCGGTCTATTTTAAATGTGCAAGTGACAGACTCCAACTGGATAGAAGTCCTCATCCTCAACGTGAGAAGTGAATTATCTTGCTGACACTCACACTTATCGGGAGAAATGCACAGGGAGAGTCTTCGTGCAAATAACTAACTTTTCTGTCCGTCTTGTACCGTAATTTCCGGCCTCTAAGCCGCGACTTTTTTCACACGCTTTCAACCCGGTATGTTTTTTTTAACTGTTTAACTGTTAGCCCTTCGCTAGCGTTAGCGCTGTACTACTATGTTGCTTCTCTTTTTAATGCCGCGACTCAGTGATTTTTACTGGTATGTTTTTTTAAATCGGCCCTTAGCTAATGCTAGCGCAGTGCAAATAACTAACTTTTTTGTTCGTCTAGTACCGTAATTTCTGGCCTCTAAGCCGCGACTTTTTTCACACGCTTTCAACCCGGTATGTTTTTATTTTTAACCGTCCCTGTTAGCCCTTCGCTAACGTTATCGCCACACTAGCATGTTGCTGCTGTGTTACTGGCGCGTCTCAGTGATTTAAGTATGTTTTTTTTTTTTTTTTAACCGGCTCTGTTAGTGCTGTGATACCTTGTTACTAATCATGATGTCCCAAAAATGGGACGCTGCCCACAAATGGGTTTAAGGTAAGCTAGGTATTACAACTTTAAAAACTCTTTCTGTCTACCGTATTGTGTTTCAATCTGGGTTTCAATGTGGGCACTTGCGGCTTTAACACAGGTGTGGCTTATATATGTACCAAATGGTATTTCCTTTACAAATGTACTGGGTGAGCCTTACAATCAGGTGCGCTCTGTAGGCCGGAAACTATGGTAACTTAAATCCACTATAAAAAGGGTTCCATACATGGTTTTAAAGAAATACCGATGCCGTGTCTCAGTGATTTTTACAGGTATGTTTATTTTTTTAAACCAGCCCTGTTAGCGCGGCTGCGCTAGTGTTTGTGTTAGTGTCAGCACGGCATTAGTGTTAGCATTAGCATTAGCGTGGTGGTGCTAGCGTTAAACTTAAACCCCTGCATTAAACTCTCTGTGTACCTTCTTTCTTTGTAAATATCTTGGATTTGAATATGGATTTCAATGTGGGCACTTGGGGCTTTTACACAGCTTATGTATGTACCAAATGGTATTTCCTTTACAAATGTACTGGGTGAGGCTTGTAACAGGTGCGCTCTGTAAGCCGGCAATTACGGTAGTCACTTTCAATGTGACTCTCATCGCGTTCTAGTTGACTGGTAAAATATTTGCTCCCAAAAGAAACCAGCTTTGCATTTTTTCCTTTTGGACTGAAGTTCTTGTTGCGATCTAAAATCTCACCCATCTTCACTCATACAGCAAAAATGAATGAAAATCATTTAGCGCACTTTATGGTTCGTAAATAATGACGGTAAAATATTAAGATTAGACCAACATGACTGTACTTTTGGCAAGTACTGACATGGGTTCTTGCGAAGTGTTCAGTGCAGACAAAGCAGTTTATTTGTTGCAAGCCATTGTTTTTTTTTTTTTTTTTTTTTTTTTTTTTTGAGGTCATTCAGTGGGGATGTTCCAGATTGCAGCTTTTACAAAAAAAACAAAAATGCATCAATGTTTAATAGTCTGCAATGCAGCGATAAGGCTTCTGACAGTCATGCTAAGATGTGAGCGTGGACTTTTTTCTTTATTATTATTATTTTTTTTTTAGCATGTCATTTGAGACAGCAAGATGGGGAATTCCAGAGCATGTGTAATAAATGGATGGAACTCTCATCTGTATAAGTCCACCTCCATTAATGATGTTTTTCTTTTACAAACATCCTCCTAGTCAAATTTCTATTTCTGGTCATCCCTGAGCTGATTGCCAATCATGTTTCATAACAATATGATGCATCTTGCCAACAGGGACACTGATAAGACAGCTGATGTGTGCTGCCAAGTCCTCATACGGCACTCAGGACCCAACATGAAACAATCGAGACAAATTGGCAACTGCATTTTCATTTTTTTTTTTGCTTAAAATAAATCAATTAGATGTACAGTGCCAGGGATAATGAAATCTTCCAAGGCCATGGGCCCATTTTCTGGTTCAAGGCAGTCGGAGCTGTTACAAAAGCTCATTTGGTTACAAAATCCAAACAAGGACGCTGTATTTCCATAAAAAAATGAATAATGTGCATAATCGCCAGCGTTTTTAGTTCAGTCAGGTTAGGAGCAAGTTGGATGTTATTTCCAGCTAGTTGTGTCATCAACATTTTGACAGTACCCTCTGGAATTTCAGCAACTCACAGTACCGTAATTTCCAGCCTAGAAGATGCGACTTTTTTCACACACTTTCAACCCCGTGGTTTGTGCGGTGATGCGGCTAATTTGTGCATTTTTTTTTTTCAAACGGCCGCAAAGGGGGACTCGAGCGCCAAAAAGTAAGAGTGAGACCGGTGGAATATATGTGCCGAGGAAGTGACTTTTACCGCTCCGGCCCTGTTAGCGCTGCGCTAGAGTGTTACTGCTGTGTGTCAGTGGTTTTTACCAGTATGTTTTTTTTTTTTTAACCGGCACTGTTAGCGCGGCGGCGCTAGCATTAGCGTTACCATTAGCGCGGCGCTAGCATTAGCGTTAAACTCTGTGTATGTTTTTCTTTGTAAATATCTCATGTTTGGGTTTCAATGTGGGCACTTACTCATATCTTATACACAGCTGTGGCGTATGTATGTACCAAATGGTATTTCCTTTCCAAATGTACTCAGTGAGGTATAACCAGGTGCGGTCTGTAGGCTGGGAATTATGGAATTTTGTTTTTATCAAGAATAGGAGTTGAATCATTTAGGAAAAAAAATGGTTTTGGAGGAAAGCTTGTTTTAAAAAGAGGTGTAAGATGCTTTGTGCTGGTTTATATGAGATATACTCTTTACTGTACACTACTGGTCAAACCTTTTAGAACACCTAAATTTTCCTATACAAGTTGAACACACTTGTCGCGTGAGATCGAAAATTCAAAATTCAAGCATTTTTTCTCCCCAAGTTGCCATAACTGTGTGGTTATTCACTGGACTTTAACTAGACTTTCACTTTTAGAGCAGAAAAGCAAAACAAATGGGCGTATTGGAACACTTTGGAAGTTTTCAGTTCAACAGGGTAGGCCACAAGATTTATTTTATTTTATATATTTATTGTCCTTGAAGGGCAAAGTTTATAAAACAGTGTTGAGGCCGACTGTGATGTACAGGTTAGAGACGGTGGCACTGAAGAAAACAACAGGAAGCAGAACTGGAGGGAGCAGAAATGAAGTTGCTGAGGTTCTTTCTCGGAGTGAGCAGGTTGAACAGGATTAGAAATGAGCTCATTAGAGGGACAGCCAAGGTTGGATGTTTTGGAGACAAGGTTCGAGAGAGCAGACTTAGATGGTTTGGACATGTCCAGAGGCGAGAGAGTGAGTATGTTGGTAGAAGGATGCTGAGGATGGAGCTGCCAGGCAAAAGAGCGGAAGAAAGGAAGACCAAAGAAAAGGTTGATGGATGTTGTGAGGGAGGACATGAGGACAGTTGGGTGTCAGAGAGGAAGATGCACGAGATGGGCTTGGATGGAAAAAGATGACACGCTGTGGCGACCCCTAACGGGACAAGCCGAAAGGAAAAGAAGAAGAAGTATTTATCGTCCTTGGTGGACTGTCTGTTGAATGCCATTGTGGTCGCCTTTTTGGAGGTGAAATTGTTGATAAAGCAAATATATCGGCCGTCGTATGGATGAAGATTGGGAAATTGTCACCAAGTGTCCAATCAGGTTCCCCAAACATTCACGTAATGTGATTTTGGGGCTCTGAATGCCATCGCTGGGTAAAGCAAGGCGGTCTCCCTTTGAATTGGTGCAGACGGTTAAGCAAAACAAAAGCGCTCTCAGCATTCTCTCCTCCACAGGTTTCGACTCCCACTTGAGAAGGAGCCTTCAGATGTGGTCTAGTCAAAGATCGGCATGAGCCAGCAAACCCTTTGTGTCCTCCTTCCCTGCCCTCGACATTCTCCGGCGCTCCTCTCATCTCGTGGCCTCTTTTCTCCTCTGGATCGCTTTCTCCTTCCTTTCTTCTCGCTCGCCGCTCTGCCTCTTTCCTCCTCTTTCTGCCGCTTGTCTTCTAATCCCTCCTCTCCACCCTAATTTAAACTCTTTGAAGCCTTCAATAAGGCTCCATAATAAGCTTCTCCCTCTCCAGGCAAGACAAGGGAGCAGCCTCCCCAGTTGCATTCGAACCGCACGTGTGTGTGTGTGTGTGTGTTTTCGCGCCTACGTGCGCCCGTGTGTGTATATTAGCATCCCCGCTTGTCAGCTTTCGTGGCCGCGTTTTGGATGTAGCACGCGTGCGCGCGAGCGCCGAGCAGAAAGCCGATAGGCGAGCCGAGCGGCTTATTGTGGAACTCATCGGAATTGGAGTCCACCGCAGATTAAAGCGCTTAAGTAGGTTATAGATGCAAAGTGGCCAGCAACAGTTTGAGTGCGTACATTTATTATTGATGAGATTAGCGCAGGTGAGTTACACTGAATTGAAAAATTGGCGGTTCACTTTAAAGTGCAATTGACACTGTTAACACACTTATCTATATAGATTTTACATCTTGCACGTCTTATAAGGAATAGTTCCGAGAAACAGACATGTCTCTTGTTCTTTGTTCTTGTTGCTATGTTGTTCCTTGTTCTTTGTCGTACCAGGGCAGGACCGACTGCCGGAGAAAAATTCCTTGTGTTTTTTTTACGCACTCGGCGATTAAAGCCGATTCTGATTCAGATTCTTAAAGCTCTACCGGTGAGCTGACGTGAGAGCTTTTGTTTAGTTGTCTTCAGGAGGTATCCAAGCAGAGTTAAGTGTCATTGTACACGTAAGCAGTCACTTACATTTGAAAAATGTACGGGTGTGGTCAGTCATGCCCGCAGATGTAAAGTTGCAAGTGTGTGTAATTATGAGTGTACCCCTTTAAGAGTGGAGGGTGGCGGGGTCAGGTAAACTAGGAAGTAGAAGTAGGCTAAGCAGAGAACCACGTGCTTCCATGTTAAAAAAAAAAAAAAGACGTCAGGCTGTGGTTCTCTGGCTGGATCGGTTTTCATGTGCGCCGAGAGTGTGCGACAAGTATGCAAATGCGCAGTGGCGCAGCTTAGAGGGAACATTTGTCAAGAATACACAAAATAAGCGACGTCTTTCAAAATCTATGTATTTCTACTCGTAAGAAATTTTACGTGCGGGATTTTTCTTGCTCGACTGTGCAGATTTGCGAGTGCGATGGGGCGGGGGCGCGTACGCGCCCGTCAAATCACAGTGGCTGTGTAGGAATACTCAATAAAGAGAAATGTCTTTGCAAAACGAGCATGGTACCCTAAAAGGTTCTGCTGTTATACATCTGACTTTTACAGCATATGAACATATGGGACCTGTAGCTTTATAGCTCTGGAAACAGGACCAAACATTACATTTGATATTAAATAATTATTTCCGTCACAAATAATGGACCCTCTAAAGTGGAACACCTGAGGTATTACTATCCAGAACTCAACCAAAACTGAAGGGAAAAAAAAAAATTCCTCATATTTGTTTCAAATGCGTAACAATTGTTATAATCTCGAATTAAAGATGCTGTTTTTCATTTAACTACATGGAAGTGTTATTTGAAGTCATTTGCTAACCAGTACAGTAGCACCTTTACACTACACGTAAATAGATTCTCAGATCTTGAATGGACTTGTCACAGTATTAAAAAAATCATCTTAGATTATGATTTGTGTTCTAGTTTGTGTTAAAACATTGGGAGAAGTCCACAGGCTACTTAGCAATCAGCACTCAATATGGGCAAAAAAACAACTGTTGCGGATAAGCGCTTTCCACCTTCCAACACACACAAACAGATAACATCTATTGATCCATTTTCTTTGCCGCCTATCCTCACAAGGGTCGCGGGGAGAGCTGGAGCCTATCCCAGCTGTCAACGGGCAGGAGGCGGGGGGTAACCTAACCCTAACCTAACCTGGGCGGCAACCTGTGGAGAAGCAAACACGAAATAAAACTTACTCAGTCAAATAATCAATCTTTGGGAAAATATGATACAGCAAGACAATCATGTACTGTATTTGTGTAACCTTAAACTGATCTTGACTCCTCCATAATACAATATCCATCCATCGATTTACTTATCCTCACGAGGGTCACGGGGTGCCCTGAAGCCTATCCCAGCTGTCAACGGGCAGGAGGCGGGGTACACCCCAAACTGGTCGCCAGCCAATCGCAGGGCACATAGAGACAAACAGCCACACTCACAATCACAAATTTAGTGTCCAATTAATGTTACGTGTTTTTGGAATTTGGGAGGAAACCCTCCCAGGCACGGGGAGACCATGCAAACTCCACACAGGCCTGTCCGGGATTGAACCCGGGACCTCAGAACTGTGAGGCCAACGCTGGCCCACCGTGCCGCCCAACAAATAACATAAGCAAAAGAATTCAAAACGCCCTCCTTGTTGCGTGCCATCCAAATTGTACTATTTAAAAGCAACAGACTGACTACAGTTTTTTAACCTATTACAGCTCAAGCAGAAGCTCTTTAAAGTCCACCTAGATGAAAAAAAAAAAAAAAAGAAGAACATATCCTTTATTAATCTTTCAGTGGAATAAACTGAAAATGGAGCACAAGTGAGCCTCGGGATAGGGGAAAAAAAAACATCTTGTGACACACTCTGATATCAGCGATAACTCAGACTCCATTTTAAGTATAGAAGGAAAAAAAAAAAAAAAGAATTGGCAAAAGAAGCCCCACATCTGCGCGGTGACATTTTGAGATCTCAAGATGGAGAGCTTGTTTACTGTCACTCTGTCATGTCTGCACGGCGCGCGTTGTCATGCTTTTGGCGCTATTAAAGATTAGCGTCTGAAACGCGCGGGCGCACACACACTTTAAAGATATGCATCGCTGACCACATGGCACACAACTCCACGGGTTTTTCGTCGTGATGATAGTCATCAGCGGAAGAAGCCCACCGGCAACAACAGCAGGCTCCTTTGCTAGTCATTACCGTTTACTTAACTATTCACACCCGCTAATCAAATTAGCAAGTCACACACACACACACGCACAAATATATGGAACAATATCAACACACTCGCGCAGATGAAACAAATAAACACGCAGACAGTCGCTTTTATCTCGCAAATCACTCGAAGAGACACAGGTGGCGGGAGAACGCGCGCGAGGGGGATCGCTGATCTCTCCAGGTAGACATATTTAAAAACTGGATAAACACGGCGGCACGACGAGGACGGGAGAAAGCGGGAGAGGCGAGGGACGCGAGGTGTGTGACAGACAGCCCGGCGGTGAGGAAGATGCACGGCGGCAGTTTGAGCGTCTTGAAATATGCATCGGGAAGGTGGTGGCGGTATCAAATATAAAAGAGGTGAACGGTGACAACAAGCAGAACAGGAACCCCACCGGCGAGAAGAGGGAGCTCCCGGCGTCGTACGTACTCGTGTTGTCTCGAGGCCGTTCGTTTGATGCAAATGAGACGGCGAGTTTTGTTGCGGAAAAGCCATATATTGCGTTGAGGATCTATAGGAAATAAAAAATACGTGCACAGATGCGCGTTGGTTAAACGGCTCGTGGCAATTACTTTAAAAATTTGACCGTTTAACGGCAGCAAGCAGCCGTTTTACACCACACCCTTGAAATGTGAAAACTTCACGGAAGTCGAGATTTATCAATTCCATATTCCACTCACGATGTTTTGTGGCTTTATTTCGAGACCAAACGAGCAAGTTTCCGTCCTAAAATATCAGACAATCAAGCCGTCTCAGTTTTTTTATTACAAAATATTCTCATTTCTTCTGTGCAAATTTGGCAGTAACCAAACGGGTTATTCTTTTTTTTTTTTTTTATCTGTCTCTGGAAATAGCTTCTCTGAATATATTTTAAAGATTACAAAAGCCTTTTGAATTACAATAAAAATCTTCAACTTTCTTCTTTTTACTTCTTGCGCAATGCTAGTAGTGGTAACATTTTAGTATTAAAGACAGAATAAGATTAGAATAAAAAGGTAAGATAAAGACAAAATTGTAAACTAGAATCTATTCGGCAATGATGATATTGACAATTACTGTCTCGACTTATCTAGACTGTACTTGCATAGAGAGTGCATTAACTGTAAATGTAATGGTAATTTACCAGTAATATTGTCTTTAGACTGGGGGAATCGGCCGAGATATTTTGAACTATGTGTTCCCAGTAACTGTAAGCAATGTGATTACGGAGGACTGGCAAAAGCAGGACAGCTGCTGGGTTACTGTATTTTCCGCTGTATAAAAGGCGCACCCAAGAGCCTTTCATTTTCTCAAAAAACAACAGTGCGTCTTATAATCAGGTGCGCCTTATATGTGGATCAATATTGAGCCTTTAGCGCACCCCATCTTATGGATCCGTAATGTAACCCCAACCTCTACTGTAGCGTCTATTCTATGCGCCTTATGAAAAAAGTTTGGAAGCCACTGATTTCTTTTAGGCAGCGCACGGAACTTTCCACTGCTCAGCCACACTCTCTTTTCCTAGTTTACCTTAGACACCCCCCACCTTGCCGCTCTTAAAGACGTACACTCATAATTAAAAATGTTACAGTACTTACACAGCCCATCAATCTGTTTCATAATGGCAGCGTCCACCACCGCTAGTTAGTAACACAGTCTGGGCAACGCAGAGCAAAGACGAGCTCGACATGCTGCTCATGTTTACTTTCGATATTCATGGAGAAAGTTAAAAAAGAAATGTTGTTGTTTTAAGATACAATGACTGTCGGAGTATGTGAATAATCGAAGAAAAAGTGGTTAAACTGGACGAGATTTTCCTCTTTTCTGAGTGGGAACGGTCTGGTCCGAAGCCAGGATGAGATGGTGTGTCATTTCAAAATTCCGATGAAAGCACAGACAATACCGTGCGCAAAAAGCTAATTCTGTATTTTAAATATAGGAGGCAACATAAAACGGTTTGGGAGCATCATCAGCTCCCCATCCCCCCCACCCCTGTCGTCGGGAGCTCGCGAGAGGCTGGCTGCTTAAAAAGTAGATCTTGGGGTAAAAAAGTATGGGGACCCCTGGATTAAAACATTGCATGAGCTGATATTGTGTAAACTGTACTTTACACCCATCCATTTCCCATACCACTTATCCTTACTGGGGGTCATAATCAATCCATCCATTTTCTTTACTGCGTATCCTCACAAGGGTCGCAGAGAGTACTGGAGCCAATCCCAGCTATCTTCGGGTGAGAGGCGGGATACACCCTGAACCGGTCGCCAGCCAATCACAGGGCACATCTAAAAGAAACAACCAGTCACACTCACGTTCGCACCTATGGGCAATTTAGATCCTTCAATCAACCTAACATGGATGTGTGTGGGATGTAGGAAGAAACCGGAGTACCCCATGAAAACCACAAAAAGCTAATTCTGTATTTTAAATATACACATTTATATATAATATAACATATTTACATAACATTAATAACATAACACTGCAAGCATCACCCCCATTCCCACACCGTGGTCGATAGCTCGCGAGAGGCCGGCTGCTTGAAAAGTAGATCATGGGGTAAAAAAAAAAAAAAAAAAAAAAAAAAAAGTCTGCCCTACATACTGCATTCCGTGTCTTTCCTCCGTACAATCTCCCGCCTTCCCTGAAAGGAATTGACTGGAGTCTTGGCGCCGGCTCGCCCGTGTTTGTCAGAGTCCTACGGAAAATATCGCCAGCCGGCGAGGTTGCGACCTGTGAAGAGAAAAAGGGCCCGGCGGGTTCCATAAAACAACCCCTAATGTGCCACGTTCCTCGGGCGACGAGAGGGAGAAGACACTTGCACAAATTGGCACTTTCAATGCAATCGTATTGTGCGGTGTGAGTGTGTTTACCTATTGCTGGAGTTTGTGTTCAGCAATAGACGCATTACACTTTCCAGAGAATCTGCACGTCAGCACAATATGAGGAGGAATAAAAGCATCCGTCACAGCTTGTCAGCATCTTATCAGGAGCTTTGTACATCTCGCAAAGGGGAAACAATCATTTTGGCGAGCGACTCAATCCAATAACAAAAACAGAATTTAAGCTTTCTATATTTTCTTCGGCGTCGCGCGAGGGGAGGGAGCGGGGAGGAAAAAAATGGGTTTTAATTGTTTTGCACGGAAAAAAAAAATTAAAATCACAAAAAGAGAGAGAGAGAGAGAGAGAGAGAGGATGGGAAAATAATTAGGCGCATCTCCAGTGTCGCGCTCTCCGAGATGGTTACGCGTCGATTTGCTGCCAATATCGGAAGTCGCTCAATGGAGGAACTCTGGCTGACTTCTCCGTGTTTAATAGTCGATATTGCAGATATCGACTGCGACGGGCGGCACGCAACGTGCGTTCGCGTTTGTCCGTAACGTGTGGGGAGAGGACGGCCGACTAAAGCCGCTAAAACTCGAGATTAGTAGGCAGCTTTCTTCTCTGTGACTAAGAACCTTATCATCAAATTTTCGGAACACACACACTCACACCCAGCCCAGACGTCATTTGTGATCCGGTCTGTTTATCCATTACGCCCTGCATTGATTTTCAATGACGCTCTCAGACTGAAAAATGGATTCCCTAAAATATAAGTAATCCATTACGAACATTGAAAGTCCACGCGACGAGGCGGCAACTGCATTACGGACACTCGCTGCATCCTGCGCAGTATAGCAATGCCTTTCCTGTTGATGTTTTTTCCTTCAACTTTTATGGACTGAACATCTCGACGATGTAGTTTTTGTATCAGCTGGCTGTCAATAAACTGCGACGTGTGTTGTTTCGCTCAGCTGGTGGTGCACTGCAGCGTTCCAACACTCTCGCTAGCCAGCTAGCTGTTGCGCTCGTGAGCTAGCTGCTTCTACTCGAATAGTTTTTTTCCCCGGGTTTTTTTTTTTCCATCAACACCTCACTTTTCTGCCGTCTTTACGCTCTTTTTTGAGATAACACCATGTTGTTTTTACAAAAAACAAGCACATTTCTACTGCGGCAATGTGTCACCGTGTTCTTGGCATTAAATCCTTGCTTGAGAGCGGCTGAATGAAATAAACGTGATAATATGGCCTTAATATTGTTTGATGCTTACTACTGGACAGATTTATAACTTTAACACATTTTTTTCAATATATATACATACTAATACCAATGCACAAGATAGACTGCCATACAGTGAAGAAAATAAGTATTTGAACACCCTGCTATATTGCAAGTTCTCCCACTGAGAAATCATGGAGGGGTCTGAAATTTTCATCGTAGGTGCATGTCCACTGTGAGAGAGAGAGAGAATCTAAAAAGAAAAATCCAGAAATCACAATGTATGATTTCTTTTTACTGATTTCTTTGTGTGATACAGCTGCAAATACATATTTGAACACCGGAGAAAACCAAAGTTAATATTTGGTACAGTAGTCTTTGTTTGCAATTACAGCGGTCAAACGTTTCCTGTAGTTGTTCACCAGGTTTGCAGGAGGGATTTTGGCCCACTCCTCCACACAGATCTTTAGATCAGTCAGGTTTCTGGGCTGTCACTGAGAAACACAGAGTTTCAGCTCCCTCCAAAGATTTTCTATTGGGTTTAGGTCTGGAGATTGGCTAGGCCAGAACCTTGATATGCTTCTTACGGAGCCACTCCTTGGTTTTCCTGGCTGTGTGCTTCGGGTCTTTGTCCTGTTGAAAGACCCAGCCACGACCCATCTTCAATGCTCCGAAGCATGATGCCACCACTCCCATGCTTCACAGTAGGGATGGTGTTCTTGGGATGGAATTCATCATTCGTCTTCCTCCAAACACAGTGAGTGGAATTTTGACCAAAAAGTTCCATTTTGGTCTCATGTGACCACAAAACCTTCTCCCATGACTCCTGTGCATCATCCAAATGGTCATTGGCAAACTAAAGACAGACCTTGACATGTGCTGGTTTAAGTATGGGAACTTTCCGTGACATGCATGATTTCAAACCATGACGTCTTTGTGTATTACCAGCAGTCACCTTGGAAACGGTGGTCCCAGCTCTTTTCAGGTCATTGACCGAGTCCTGTCGTGTAGTCCTGGGCTGATTCCTCACCTTTCTAAGGATCATTGAGACCCCACGAGGTGATATCTTCCATGAGGCTCCACTCCGATTGAGCTTGACCATCATGTTTAGCTTCTTCCATTTTCTAATGATTGCTCCAACATTGGACCAATTACTCCGTTGCCCTTTCCAGCCGTGTGGAGTTGTACAATTTTCTCTCTGGTGTCTTTGGTCTTGGCCATGTTACAAGTTTGGGTCTTACTGATTGTATGCGGTGGACAGGTGTCTTTATGCAGGTCACGGCCTCACACAGGGGCATCTGATTCACGATAATACATGGATTGGAGGCAGACTTTTAAAGGCGGTCTAACAAGTCTTTGAGGGTCAGAATTCTAGCTGATAGACACGTGTTCAAATACTTATTTGTAGCTGTGTCAGAAAAATATATCGTTAAAAAATCATGCATTGTGATTTGTGGATTTTTCTTTTTAGATGATCTCTCTCACAGTGGACTTGCACCTTCCATGAACATTTCAGATCCCTCCATGATTTCTAAGTGGGAGCACTTGCAATATAGCAGGGTGTTCAAATACTTATTTTCTTCACTATATAACCAGGGTCAGAGAATGCACTTTAAATGTCACGAGAAATGAGGATTTGCGGTGAGGTGCATCCTATGGTTACAGATGGTCACCGTACAGACGGACGGCAGCGGCGGCGGTGGGTGGCGGTCACAGAGACAGAGACGTTTTGCTAATTGCGTTCTGCCCCTGCTGTGGCTGGAAATGAGATCCCGAAATAATGACTTCCTGGTTCTATTTTCAGCCGAGGTCAGCGGCGGAGGAGTACGCCACGCCGAAAAGGTGTGACGCGGCTCGCCGGGTTTGACCCCCCCCTACCTGCTGCGCGGCCAAATACGGACGAGCGTCAGAACGCAGCCGTGAGGCGAGCGTCCGTGTCTGTGTGTGTCGGTGACCTTGAGTGGGAGCACAAATGCACGCAAAGTTGAATTTGACTCCGCTGCAACATACACTTAACTCGCGGTCAAACTATTTTGGGAGCAAGTTTTGAAAAGTCATATTTATATTTTTCCTCTATGCATAGTATTCAACGGAGTCTATAGTACTTAACGCTCGCCCTCTAATGACGGATGCCCTTGCCCGCTGTGTCCGTGCGCTTGCTGGTGAAGCGAACACACGCATGCACACGGCGGCATAAATATGCAGAACGCGCATGCGGAATATCCACGCAACGGAAAGCCCAACAACGAATACGCTCAAATGTTCTTCGCAATACTTCACTGCGTACGTCGACGATAATATACCGTTATGTTTTTGCGTCGTTTATCCGAGTGACACCGTCGTGTCTTCCCAAAGTGTGTGTGTGCGAGGGTGAGAGTGCGCGTGTGTCAGAGTGTTGCTGTAAGGGGCCTGCTTTCTCCCCTGCAGGCTGGTTTGAATCAATAGAGCTGGAAAGTGCTGAAATAGCAGCCACACACACACACACACACACACACACACACACAGGGGTGACTCACTGGAGCTGAAAGCATGAACAAGTGCTGACTTCTGAAATGAGGCTAAAAAGAAGGAAGGAGATTCACAATCATCCTTAATGTCCAACAACATGAGGGATGCATTTTTTGGCTTCGTATGTCACGATACACCCACGATGTTGGAATGGAGTCCGAACCAGGACACCGGTAGAGCTGCAAAAGAAATCATCCGGTCCAGGGCGAAAAGGACATTTTTTGTACTTTTACTTGCACAAGTATAAAAAAAAAAAAAAAAAAACTTTATCTTAGGGCAGGGGGCGGGGTACACCATGAATTGGTTGCTAGCCAATCACATGGTTCATGGAGACAAACAGCTGCACTCACAAACACACCTACGGGCAATTTAGTGTCCAATTAATGCTTATTTTTGGCCCAAGAAAACATACGCAGAGAACATGCCAACTCCACATAGGCAGCCGGGGATTTGAACCCCGGTCCTCACAACTGTGAGGCCAACAATCCAACCAGATGCTCCACCGTGCTGCCCGTATTAGCTTGTATGCTAAATAATAACATTAACGCCACTAAAAGAAAACACAACACTTCCTACTTGTATCGAGGTGGCTAATTTTAATGCTTTATGTTTCTGGTGTATGCAGATTTCAGTAGCACAAAATATTAGTGTAGGGCGGCACGGTGGAGCAGCTGGAAAGCGTTGGCCTCACATTTCTGAGGTCCCGGGTTCAATCCCGGACCAGCCTGTGTGGAGTTTGCATGTTCTCCAACGTGCCTGCGTGGGTTTTTTCTCCAGGCACTCCGGTTTCCTCCCACATCCCCAAAACGTGCGACATTAACTGGACACTCTAAATTGCCCCTCGGTGTGATTGTGAGTGCGGTTGTTTGTCTCCATGTGGCCTTCGATTGCCTGGCAACCAATTCAGGGTGTACCCCGCCCCCTGCCCTAAGATAGCTCGGATAGGTTCTGGCACTCCCACGACCCTTGTGAAGATAAGCGGCTCAGAAAATTGCTGGATGGATTTTTATATATATATATATATATATATATATATGTATATGCACATCACATCGTAAAATCAGCAGCGGTTTACTTGGCTTGTTTTTTTTTTTTATGCTCGTGTAAGTAAAAGTACAAAAATGTCCTTTTCGCCGTGCAACAGATGATTTCTTTTGGCTCCAGCATTCCCTGCGACCCTTGTGAGGATAAGCGGCTAAGAAAATGAACAGATGGATATATTCGTATAAAAAAAAATTCCTGAAAAGACATGAAACACGCTTTCGTGTCTTGTCTTCTCGGCCATACATGTATCACAACTACGTATATTATATTTAGATTTAAATTACATCATTGTCATCATTATATCTAGTTAAGATCCTTTTTTTTTTCTATATATCGCCAATGCAATGATAATCACATCATCAGCATAACTGCAATTCAACAGGTCCGACTTGAACTCCAGCAACAAGAGTCCCAGTCAACAGTGTGTGTGTGTGTGTGCGTTCCCCAAACTGCACGTGTGTATGCGTGCGTGTCAAAGCTATTAAACATTCACCGGCTCACTCGGCTGCTGCTGCTGCTGTTGCTGTTAGGCTTCCAATCTGGGTCAAGTCTCCTTCCTCTCCCCCCTGAGCTACCTCCATCCCTCCATCCTCCTCCTCTTTCCCTCGCTTGCCCGTTTCTGTCGTTCTCTTTCGGCTCAACTCCCCAAGTGCTTTCCCTCTCTCTCTTTCTCTTTCTCTCTCTCTCTCTCTCTCTCTGTCTCTGTCTTTTGCCTTTTAATCTCATTTCCAATTCTCCTCCCACATTTTCTTTTTTCTTCCCTTCTCTGTCTGTCTGTCTGTCTCTCTCTCTCTCTCTCTCTCTCTCTCTCCTCTCTCTCTCTCTCTCGGAGGGAGTATTTGCTTAGCTACACAGCTCACAGGCAGACCCGTGCTCCCGTGCATTCTCCTAGTCAAATAAAGAGGCCTATAAATTTTTGAGCAATGATGAATAATTACTGTTATTTTTAAGTGCGTATGGGTGCGAGTGCGTGGATGCGTGCGTGACCCCAATAGCCGGTAATCGTTCACATTATGTTGTTTTCATCTCCCACCCAGTAAAGAATGAAGGCTCTTATAGCGCAATATTATATTGTAATATTGGCGTCCTGGCTTAGGTGCGGAGGTTCATCCATCAACCTGCTTGGCCACTCAATGACTTGTGTCCGTACAGGTGTGCAAGGCAGTCATGCACTACGCGCTATTACTCATTATGACAGCATATATATATATATATATATATATATATATATATATATATATATACATCCATCAGTTTTCTTATCCGCTTATCCTCACAAGGGTAGCGGGGAGGGCTGGAACCTATTCCAGCTGTCAACGGGCAGGAGGCGGTGTACACCCTCAACTGGTCGCCATCCAATCGCAGGGCACATCGAGACAAACAGCCACACTCGCAATCGCACCTCGGGGCAATTTAGAGTGTCCAGTTAATGTTGCATGTTTTTTGGGATGTGAGAGGAAACCGGAGAAAACCCACGCAGGCACGGGGAGAACATGCAAACTCCACACAGGCGGGGCCGGGATGGAACCTGGGTCCTCAGAACTGTGAGGACACCGCTTTACCACCTGCTCCACCGTGCCACCCTTGTTATTTTATATATACACAACACAAAATTCTCGTATTTGAACAAGGGTGTGTTGACATTTAGTATGCCATTGTTTCTCTATCAGTTGATTTTTATGAATCAGGTCTATCACTGATAAGCCATCTTTTAAGGTTTGAGGAATCCTCAAGTGTGTACCAGATCTTTTGGGTTTTGGGTCTGGGCTGGGACATTCCAAAATGTTCTTCTGGTGCAAATAACTTCCGATTCACTTATTAATTTGTTCATATTATATCATCATATGGGTGCTACATCCAACATAGACAAGTTTTATGTGCAAAACGCGTTACACTTTTATCTTGAACATCATGACAAAAAGAGAACATATTTTTGACTTTATTAAATGTCATTGTTAGTCGAAAAGGTGTAATATTTACCTACCTAACTACGTTACATACTGGACATCTACAATCTTGACTTTTTTGTTTATATTCATAACGTGTTTATCAGTGTGTGGTAACATTGAAGAAAGGCAACTCTCGTGTTGATTATTTACTTGCTTATTTGAATCGATGAGAAAATCCAGGGACTGCCCGTAGGGATGCTTTCCGGTTCTCTAACTTCTCATTTTATGCTAAAGTAAAAGCTTGAAAATCATTTTAATGGCACACTTGGTTGTAATAAGGGGAATCACATTTCGTGATCTACGTATAATAATGTCGGACCAGCCAGGACATTCAAGGTACCATTACCGCCGATACCGAGTTGCATGCCGCACTTGTACAAGCTTTACCGCACAATAAAATGATCAGACTGTGTTTATTTTAACTCTTTTTTTTTTTTTAAAGGTTCGAACCATGTTGTGTTTGCTGTTTTCAGGGCGTTGAATCGATCACGATTTTACTATTCTGGTGTGATCGATTCAATCCCCTGAGAATGAAATGACCTGGAGGAATGAGGATATTCACAAACATATCTTTGGTGATTTCTCAAAGTTGAATAGCGACATTTTACCTTCAATCCCAAAGGCTTCTTCACCGTTTTAAAAGATTGGTGCAGGGTTCCCGAGCCGAGGCAAAGTTGAAGTGCAATCCTTCACTTATCATATTAAACTCTGTGGCTGGCGTCATCAGTTTAATGCCGGAAGCCGGCAAAGTTCATGTATTGCTGTTGTTTTGGGGGCTTTTTTTTTGCATGCAGAGAAGGATCTGAGCATCTGTACTGAGGAAATTTTAACATCACAAATTATAAGTACTCTTGAATGAAGATTACCCGAAGTAAAACAAAATACATATGCGTGAGTGAGAGAGGTGGAGGGGGAAGAGTGAGGGTCCAGAGAGAAGAGATAGCAAGGGTAGATGACTTCAAATAATTAGGGTCAACAATCCAGAGCAATGTTGAGTGTGGTAAGGAAATGAAGAAACTGGTCGAAGCGGGGTTGGAACAGCTAGCGGAAGGTGTCTGGTGTTCTATATGACAGAAGAGTATCCGCTTGGATGAAGGGCAAAGTTTATAAAGCAGTGGTGAGGTACGGATTAGAGACGGTGGCACTGAAGAGACAACAGGAAGCAGAACTGGAGGTGGCAGAAATGAAGATGAAGTTGAGGTTCTCGCTCGGAGTGACCAGGTTGGATAGGATTAGAAATGAGCTCATTGGAGGGACAGACAAAGTTGGATGTTTTGAAGACAAGGTTCAAGAGAGCAGACTTCGATGGTTTGGACATGTCCAGAGGCGAGAGGCGTGAGTATATTGGTAGAAGGGTGCTGAGGATGGAGCTGGCAGGCAAAGAGCGAGAGGAAGACCAAAGAAAAGGTTGATGGATGTGGTGAGGGAGGACATGAGGACAGTTGGGTGTCAGAGAGGAAGATGCGCGAGATGGGCTTGGATGGAAAAAGATGACACGCTGTGGCGACCCCTAACGGGACAAGCCGAAAGGAAAAGAAGAAGAAGAAACTATAACTACTTTTGAAATCCCATCATCCAGAACATAAGTTGTCAGAACTCTCAAAGGACAGATCCCAACCACAAAAAACGAAAGGCAGAAGGAACACATGCAGGGGTGTTCTAACTATCTCGAGATATCCCAAGTGGTTATTTCTCAAATCCATTTGGAGAATAAGTGGTGGCTACACCCGACCTTGAGGATAAAACTGGATGTGGAAGGTGGTGGTCGCTAACTTGACTGGTTTGCCAGAGACACTCAGAAGGATTTTCCCTAATCGTAACTTTCCCAAACACTTCACACCCACTAACACCCACAGACAAAAACTGGTTTTACCCCCACGGGTAAATTCCCTGACAGCAAACTCACTTGTGTCGTTTAAGAAGTGCAGTACAGTATAGTGAGGAGTACTGCGACCTTTACTTCGGAATGACCAAGCAACCGGTACAGGGTCTGCGGTTCATTTGCATCCTTTCATGGGAAGGACATTCCTTAGAGGACAAGAAGGTCAAAACCCTGGACAGAGAAGACTGATGGTGCAGTAAAGGAGTGGAGGAAGCGATCGCTGTCAAAGTGAGCAGCATAAATCTCCCAGCGCGCCGTGTCTTGTCACCACTGCTGAAAGCAAGAAACCTGTTCAGCAACACCAGTCCTCCAAAGTATCAGGCCTGTTGCCACCCAAACTAGAAGTGGCTGCTATTTTTAAAGTGCGACGTAGCTCATTGCAGCTTTGACATCCTTTTCAACAAATCTCTTGCAGAAGAAGCGATGCTGTTGGGCTTTTGTTCAGCATCCATGCCCGTTGCTCCTGAAAATATTCTCCTGTAAACGCTTTTTTTCCAACAAAACGTTGCTCTTTTTTATTTTTTTTTTTTGACAAGCACGGCTGGATTGACGTGCATCCGCGAGCCTATTGTGAGATGAGCGTTTATATGTGGTATGCGTTTGCTACAGTCAGGTTATAGAAATGGTTATTCTGAAATGATTAAATAACCAGCCTGGTAAAAAAAAAAAAAAAAAAATGGCCCACACCTCCACCAGAGCTGTGAACAGCACTTGTTGATGCCTCCGATGACAGCAGCCATCTCTTCAAATAGCCTGAAATGTGGTGAAAACGTTCGCAGCCTTGCCCTTTATACCTCATTGCTCCCGACAACCTGCGCAGGAGTGGGAGCTGAAGACGCAGGAATAATGCTAACGCTGCAATGCTAAATAGCCTGAATGAGTCATAATTGTGGTACTCTTTGACAGGGATGGATTCATTGATTTACCAATCTGTACGATTAGTCGAGTTTTCGCTGCGATGTGATCTTCTCGGTGGCACAGTTCTGAATAGTAAACTCTGGTCTGGCTTGTGAAGGTGGTACCGATGCGGTTTGCCATTAGTGAAGCTGTACCTTGTTCCTCTGCCAAGACACGGTACAACACGTATTCGGCGTAACCGGTTTTTGTGATGAACCCGTTTATGAGTCCGACCAAACCAAATTGTAAAATCAACTTCTTCTTTTCCTTTCGGCTTGTCCCGTTAGGGGTCGCCACAGCGTGTCATCTCAGATGAACGCATATTTTTGTCTGCATTTAGCCAGGGAGAGAAGCTTACAGCGCCCGGTATTCCCAGCCGGCCTCCCACCCAAGTACTAACCAGGGCCAAACCCGCTTAGCTTCCGAGATCTGACGAGATCGGGCGTTTTCAGGGTAGCCGTTAGCCAAACTGTAAAAACAACAAAACAAAACAAAAAAAACTATATTTACCATTGGAAGTCCAGTAATGTAAATCAAATTCATCCGTCACCAGACACCCAAAAACCTTAACGGACATATTTCATGGTGAATGGTGTTATTACACAAAATGTGTGAAATAAGTAGTTGCGATAACTTTCCTGTAACACAGAAGTCAGGCATTCAAAATAAAAGCATGCCAGGATGTCACTTGATCGGCACATTTTCTTTGGCCAATTGCTTCTTTTGGTTGTGGCTGCTACAAAAGCTAGCATAAGGCCTGACGTCTTGTTATTATTCTACCCGACTTTTTACAGGATGGGTTACGCTGATGTTGCCGAGTTGACCGGGAGGGTTATTGTTACCTTTTTCAATCAAAGCAGTCCCCTTTTATGGATCATTGCAAAAATCTAAACTAAAATTACTATAATTCCCGGCCTAGAGAGCCCAACTGGTTATAAACCTCACCCAGTACATTTGTAAAGGAAATACCATTTGGTACATACATACGCCGCAGCTGTGTAAAAGCCGCAAGTGCCCACATTGAAACCCACAACTTATATTTACAAAGAAAGACGGTACACAGAGTTTAACGCTAGCGCTGCCAAGCTAACAGGACCGGTAAAAATCACTGAGACACGGCAGTAACGCGCTTGTGCAGCGCTAACAGGGCCACACCGGTAAAAGTCACTTCCTCGGGACATTTATTCCACCGGTCTCACTCTTACCTTTTCTGCTCAAGTACCCCCTTGCGGCCATTAGAAAAAAATCCACAAATTTGCCACATCACCGCATAAACCGCAGGGTTTGAAGCGTGTGAAAAAAAGTCGCAGCTTACAGGCCGGAAATTACGGTACTTAGATAAAATAACGCACTTAACCCGCATTCCAAGAATAAGCGTTTTCGCTTCATTAATAAAGTTCATATGTGCTTTGCAATGAGCTGGCAGGCAGTCCGGGGTACATCTCGCTTCATCACCCCCGTGACCCTGATAATGTTAGCACTAGCGTTCGGGCCGCACCAACGCTAACAGGGCCTGTTAAAATAAAACTTACCGGTAAATATCACTGACACATGCCAGTAACACACCAGCAACACACTAGCACACTGCTAACGCTAGCGCAGCGCTAAAAGTCACTTCCTCGGCTCATACCGTATATACCACCAGTCTGATTCTTATCATTTCCGCTCGAGTGCCCCCTTCCGGCCGATAGAAAAAATCCGCAATTTAGCCGCTTCACCGCATAAACCGCAGGGTTGAAAGCGTGTGGGAAAAAAAGTCGCGTCTTATAAATCGGAAATTACGGTAATGTCGAGGTTTCACACGAACAAACCCACTGCAAGTAAGTAAGTCCTCCAAAACTGAGTGTGTTTGTTCTGCGTCTTAGTTAAAAAAAAAAAAAAAAAAATGAAATGTGAGCTTGAGTGGGCCTCCAAAAAAGGGGGTTTGGAAAAGGTCACATAGTGATTAAATTGCTGCTCCCTCATGCTGCACTGATCACATACAAGTGGAGGTCATCGCCATGACATCACATTATTACACGTCTTTGCCCTTTCACGCCCCACGTGACCCTGATTTAACATCATTTTCACTTGAGTAGCCACTTTTTGTATTTTGCCTCTGTGTCCTCTGATTCATTAGCGACGCCGCTGCATGAGTGTCGGCTAAATTTGAGCCTTTGGAAGGTTCTCGAGGATGATTGTTGACGAGCCGAGGAAACATATCCATAAATTCGCTCTTTGATGAGACACCTGTGGAGCTGATAAATGATACAGGTGTCTTCGCTATTGTTATTTAACCGTTACTTGTTGGATTTTATTTTGCTCTCTTGGCTCTCGCTCAATCCTCGCTAATCTCACACACACACACACACACACACACACACACACCACACACACACACACACACACACACGCGGTGTTAATTTGGCTTGCCAGGAAGGAAATGGTGTGATTCGCTTGACTCGTTCCCTGGACAGGAATCTAAAGACAGTGGGGAGACTGCAGAGCAATCAAGCGATAAAGCTTATTATCTGAGGGGAGCTATATTCTAAGACTTATTATCTAGCAGGAGTTAAATGACTTGCAGGTCCTCAAAGGCCCGGTGGCCTGGTTCAGAGAGAGGAGAGGGGTTGGAGGCAGGAGGGCGAAAGGAAGGAAGAGGTGATGATGACGATGATGATGGAGGTGGAGAGATAGAGGGATGAGAAGGACTTGCTGGTTTTGCTGAAGGTGATTCATAGGCGTGCACCTGCACCGCCGCGAAACCAATTTTCTAGTTGAAGTCGTGAGATGTGCTCAACTTGATAAACCTGCAAAAAGCGCCGCTCCATTGTGTCCTTTTCGAGCCGCTCGCCTCCTATAGATAGCGCCCGATTGTTTGGAGCGTCCGGCGCTACACGTGTTGACAGCAGCAACAGCAGACGTTGTTGTTTTTTTTTTTTTTTGCTGTCTTTTGGTTTGTTTGTTTTTCTTAAGTGGCGGGGAAAAAAATAGCCACGTTTTGATTTGTTATGTCACAGAAAGACAAGGCCCGCAGCCCCCTCGGAGGCGGGCTTCGGTAAATAATAGATATAATGAAAACCGCTCATTTCGTGCAATGCATGTCGTGGGGTGGTGGAAAGATGATGGTCAGTATCTACACAAAAGATATCAAAACATTTTTTTTTTTTTTGTCAGATTGTAACATACAGTGAAGAAAATAAGTATTTGAACACCCTGTATATTGCAAGTTCTCCCGCTTAGAAATCATGGAGGGGTCTGAAATTTTCATCGTAGGTGGATGGCCACTGTGTATGGTTGATTTATTTTTTTAACAATTTATTTGTGTGATACAGCTGCAAATAAGTGTTTAAACACCTGAGAAAAACAATGTTAAAATTTGGTACAGTAGCCTTTGTTTGCTATTACAGAGGTCAAACGTTTCCTGCAGTTGTTCACCAGGTTTGCAGGAGGGATTTTGGCCCAGTCCTCTGCACAGATCTTCTCTCGATCAGTCGCTGAGAAACACAGAGTTTCAGCTCACCTCCAAAGATCACCTCCAAAGATTTTCTATTGGGTTTAGGTCTGGAGACTGGCTAGCCCACGCCAGAACCTTGATATGCTTCTTTACGGAGCCACTCCTTGGTTTTCCTGGCTGTGTGCTTCGGGTCATTGTCATGTTGAAAGACCCCAGCCATGACCCATCTTCAATGCTCTGACTGAGGGAAAGTGGTTGTTCCCCAAAATCTCGCAATACACGGCGGTGGTAATCCTCTCCTTAATACTGTACAGTCGTCCTGTCCCATGTGCAGAAAAACACCCCCAAAGCATGATGCTACTACCCCCATGCTTCACAGTAGGGATGGTGTTCTTGGGATGGAAATCATCATTCGTCTTCCTCCAAACATGGTTAGTGGAATTCTGACCAAAAAGAAGTTCCATTTTGGTCTCATCCGACCACAAAACCTCCTCCCGTGACTCCTCTGTATCATCCAAATTCTCATTGGCAAACTTAAGACGGGCCTTGACATGTATTAAATACAAAATGAGTGGATTCAATAAATAGTCACACGGGAAGAAACCAAATGGGTGTAACACAACGAGGAGGCCCTTTAGCGAGTCTCAAATATGCAAACACTATTTACACCAAAAGTAGCACAAGTGTAAAATATTTGCAACAGAAGTGAGGTTCCGTCAACTGTGTCATGTGAGGCTGCAGTCGACTGCTTGTATGCCTCGTCGAGTCTTCTGTACGACAAACTGTACCGACTTTGGTGTGGGAGTTAATGTTGTTATAGAGAAATGACAAAAAGTAGAGGAAAAAAAAATATTATGTGCTTGATAGGGTTTTAGGTCAGATCAAGTTGTGACGAAAGAAAAATGATCCACATTGTAAGGAGAGGGGAAAAAAAAAACAACACAAACACTTTCAATTAGCGTGATCGAGGACAAACCCCTAAATGCTAACCAAATGTTCCAAAACAATAGTTTGTCCGTCCAGTACCGTTTTCATGCTTCCAAAATAAATTGTGCTAAAGTGTGGGTGGAGAGCAGCTTTGCTTCGTTGACATTGTGTTCTTCTTTAGACAGCATACTAGTCGAGGCTGAATCAACAACACCACTGCTGATTGCGGCTAAGTACTGCATACCTTAATTCCCTCGAGACACAATCAACAATCAGTTCCACAAATCTAAACAATCGATAGAATTCCTTTCAAGCCTTGAATCGATCACGAAGCCCAACCCTTCTTCTTCTTCTGTTCCTTTCGGCTTGTCCCGTTAGGGATCACCACAGCGTGCCATCTTTTTCCATCTAAGCCTATCTCGTGCATCCTCCTCTCTAACACCCACTGTCCTCCCTCATAACACCCATTAACCTTTTCTTTGGTTTTCCTCTCGCTCTTTTGCCTGGCAGCTCCATCCTCAGCGCCCTTCCACCAATGTACTCACTCTCTCGCCTCGGGACATGTCCAAACCATCGAAGTCTGCTCTCTTGAACCTTGTCTCCAAAACATCCAACTTTGGCTGTCCCTCTAATGAGCTCATTTCTAATCCTATCCAACCTGCTCACTCCGAGGCAGAACCTCAACATCTTCATTTCTGCCACCTCCAATTCTGCATCCCGTTGTCTCTTCAATGTTACCGTATCTAACCCGTACATCATGGCCGGCCTCGCCACTGTTTTATAAACTTTTCCCTTCATCCTGGCGGATACTCTTCTCTCACAAAGAACACCAGACACCATCCGCCAACTGTTCCACCCCCCTTGGACTTGTTTCTTCACTTCCTTACCACGCTCATCATTGCTCTGGATTGTTGACCCCAAGTATTTGAAGTCATCCACCCTGGCTGTCTCTTCTCCCTTGGATCTTCCCTCTTTCCCCTCCTCCCCTCTCATCCACGCACATATATTTCTGTCTATCTGTTTTACTTCAGCTAATCTTCATTCGTCTCCTTTCCAATGCGTCGCCCCATCATTCTAATTGTTCCTGCGCCTGCTCCCTGCTTTCACTCCAGATCACAATATCATCTGCGAACGTCATGCTCCAAGGGGATTCCAGTCTAACCTCATCTGGAAGCCCAACCTCGATAATCAATCAATGAAGTTCCTGGTTCGATTACAGTTAGTTTATTGTCAGATGTTCACAATTTTATGCCATGACACCGAGATGACGACAAAAAATCGATTTAGAGTACTTCGCTATTGCAAGGGTTCAAATGGGATCGGAGGGGAGTGGCCGCTGAGCTTAGATCGTCTCAGAACGTCATTAGCGGGTTGCAAGAGAGACTGAACGAGTCACAGAAAGGCATAAAAGTGGAAGTCAAAGGAAATTCATTTGGCCGTTTAACGATTTGTTAGAGAATCGAATAACATAACGAATATCATTCATTTGCTAATTTTCTCCCCATTCCAGAGGACAAACGCTTGAAGGTCAAGCGTTCAACTGAGCTAAACGAAAGGAAAATAGACTTGAAAATGAAAGGGGACTCTGCGTCGCTCCAGCTAACCGCCGCTAAATGTCCACATATTGATTTAGGAAACTGCAGTGTTTGTTTAAGCAAAGAAAAGCAGCCCATTACTGGCGGGCAGCTTGCAGCCTTAAGAGTGCTAATGAGCCCGCTGTGCCCTCTCGCTATCTCTCGGTATCTCTTTAAACATACAATATTGGCTCTGCGAGTATTATAGAGATGTGTCCAGAAAGAAGGATCCTCTGTATAAACAGAAGCCGGCACTCAAAGATGAATTCATTTGAAGGGAAGCGTGCGGTTCAAAGTGAATGAAAAGCCGTAAAGAATCAGATTTTTTTTTTTCCCCCGACTCAAAACACAAACAAGACAGCAAAGCATCTTTGTTGGTTAAGATAGTTCTTTATTATGAAGTGCCACAAAATGCTTTGTGTTCATTGTGCTTACATTGTCTAAATACTGGCTCAAAAGACCCAGGAGATCCTCCCCTCTGCACCAGAGAGTCCGGAATCTCCAGAGATAAAGTGTGTCAGGTATCACTGTACAGCGGTTAAAAACGCCTCAGTCCTTTTACAAACCCCCCCCCCCACCCCACCCCACCCCCATCCAAGAAGTGATTAGTTCGGTCAACGTTGCGCCCTTCAGCTCGGAAATACAAAAAAAAAAAAAAAAAAAAAAAGAAAGGGGAAAAAAAAAGAAGAGAGTTCAAGCTAGTACAAGTTTTCAATTCTTCTCTACCTGAATTCTAGTTAGTTTCATTGTGCTACTTTCAGAAGGTGGACATGATGAGAATGGAAGTGCTTGAAGTTCTGGAGCTCACACGGGGACGCACAACTGCAACCGATACTGTCACTGGAGGATTCGTGCCGTACAACTGCTTGAAGCTAACTGACGGAAATGTGCAGACTGACAACTTGAGAATAATTGTTGAGACGGAGCGCGATTAAAGTCACCATTTCAGGTCATTTTTTGGGTGGGTGTGGCTAAAATTGGCCCTGGTGACGCACCCCCAGACGTTACACAAGAACTTGAACGACTTTGTTCGGATCAATAGTGATGTGCCGTGAGCAAGCTAGCTGTCCCTGCACCCCGAAAATACACCTCCGCTTCGGATAGTTTGCTGGCATGGCTGCTTTAGGGCGCCTCGTTGTCGGGCGCGAGTGCGTGCACGTCACGTGGAGGACCTCAGGCTGGCGTCACCACTATAGAGTGCCTCGTTGTTGGCTGTAATTGCGCGCATGTCACGTGGACTGACTTCAGCCTGGCGTTACCGCTTTAGAGTGCCTTGTTGTTGGCTGTAAGTGCGCGCATGTCATGTGGACTGACTTCAGGCTGGCGTCACCACTGTAGGGTGCCTCGTTGTCGGCTGTAAGTGCGCACATGTCACATGGACTGAATTCAGGCTGGCATTACCACTTTAGAGTGCCTTGTTGTTGGCTGTAAGTGCGCGCACGTCACGTGGACTGACTTTAGGCTGGTGTCGCCACTTTAGAGTGCCTCGTTGTTGGCTGCAAGTGTGCGCATGTCGCAGAACCTGCCAGCAGAGCCAACAAGTCGGAATTTAAGAGTCTAACTTGATCGTCTATTGAAAATAACGTGTCACATTCTGAGCTTTTTCAGGATATTCGTACGTTTCCAAACGTAAAATGTTCTCTTTGTAATGCTCATGACTGCCACTTGCAGGACTGGAGTGGAACCTTTTTTGGTCTTCACTCTGCTGATTTCCATTGTTATTCCCGTACACTTTTGTCCCCTTTATTCTCAAACTTCACATCCGCTATTAAGCTCCTTTACGGTATTGCATCGATTTCACAGTTGACAAATATTACGACCTTATCTTTTTCTCTGTTCCGTTTGTGCTATTTCCTTTTTATGTTTCGCTTCAGTCTTTCAACAACAACAACAAAAAAAAAGTGCCGGATAAAAATAGACCTACTTCCGCTTTTGAGGCTGATTTTTTTTTTTTTTTTTTTTTCAAAAGGCTCCCGATTAGATCGACGGATGCAACGTAGCCGCTTTATCCAAAACTGCTTTCTTCACAACATTCTCAGAAGTGTTTGTCTTCATATAAGCGTTGTTAGCTTATATCTGAGATGGAGGTAAAAGTAGGGCACAAGTGCATGTTCAGTGCAGAATCTCCTTTTATTCTTCGAACCCTAAAATAACGCTTGGTGATAGGCGGACGGCTAATTGATTAGTCTCCTTATTAAACTTGTGATCTTCGTCGATTAAATAAAGGTTACAAATGCCTGAGGAAGCACTGCAATTATCCTTTGTAAGGGAAGCACTTGTTCATATTAAACCTATTATTTCCAATTGTTGGACGCTTGGCTCGGCCACGGAGCCGAATCAGATAGCGCAGATGTTTTCTCCGGGTCTGTCTTTGCGGGCTTACGTAACACAAATCGTCATTTCCGAGCGCTAATGTTTTTTTTTTTTTTTTGTGCAGTTATGTGTGTCCTCGGTGTGTCTCCAGGGAAGCTCCAGGAATCTACAGCGGATGTTTTTTTTTTTTTTTTGGGGGGGGGGCGCAGAGAGCTGGGTTCAGCTGCACGGCTATCAACAATATGGATCGACACTCATGCATTGTTCAGGGCCCTTATACCACTTGTGGGTTCATCCTATTGCTCGGTGGGAATGAACGGTGCCTGCTGCAGAGTAAGCCGGACTAATGTATAATGGCGACGCTCTAAGCGTGACGGTGCCAGGCCATCCAGCCCTAAGTGCACCCCCCCCCCACCCCCCTCCCCCGGCGGTCTAAGAATGCACG